>NW_025999990.1:13193984-13204154 GCF_001458135.2 Marmota marmota marmota | reverse complement strand
GGAGGATGGGAAAGGCAGCGGAGCACAACAGACACTAGGATGGCAATTTGTAAATCAATGGATGTGTAACTGATGTGATTCTGCAATCTGTGTATGGGGTGAAGGTGGGAGTTCATAACCCACTTGAATCAAAGTGTCAAATATGATATGCCAAGAAATTTGTAACGTTTTGAACAACCCACAATAAAAAATTAAAAAAAAAAAAATAAGAGACAACAAGGCATAAAAAAAAAAAAATACTGTATCTTAAAAAATGGAATTAGAAAAAAAAAAAGACAGAAATGATGAGAGTAGAAAGAGCAGGGAGAAGCAGAGCCCAGAGCAGAGGGAGGACTGTTGTGGCGGGACAGCACTGGCGGCAGTTCCTACTGTCAGCCAACCCTGGTGACGGAGGGGCCCGCCTGGGTGGAGTCTGGTCTTTTATTGCAAAATTGGGTTAGATTTATGTCAGTCACTAGGAGAGGAAACACATGCACCTCCAGTGTCATAAATCTGGTGTGGTTCTCAGGGAGGTGTGGGGGACAAAGTGTGAGGTCATCTTCGATAAAGGAGCAAAACCAGAGCATATGAAGTGCAGGGTGGATGGGAGATGTGAGCATTGAAGACAAATATCAAATAAAACACAAGGAACAGCAGAGGAAGGTGCTTCCCCTTGGGGGGCCCAATTTTTTTCTCTTTCTCAATTGTATACTCCCTCCTTTCTTTTCTTTTTTTCTTGATCTCTTCCTTCCCCCCCTTTCTTCCTTTTTTTTTTTTTTTAAATCAGCGTGCTCACAAGAGCCCCTCCTTGGCCATCCACACAAGCAAACAGAGCCCAGAAGGTTGCAAAGATCTACTTTGGCCCCAGAGTGTGGGAGGTGTTGGCAAAGTGCCAACGAGGGTCCCAACCCAAGAGGCCCAGGTTGGAAGAAGGTGGAAGCGCTCCTTGCTGATAACTGAAGGGTTTGTTGGCTCCGGGTGGTCAAGGAAGCCCAGGCAGAGAACGTTCCAGAAGGGAGAAAGGAAGGTTGGGAAGCTGGTGTTCAGTCTGAAAGGAGGGTGCTGGTCCCAGTTGACAGGCTCACAATATCTACGGAAGGAAGAAGTTGATTAGGCCAGTTCGGACCCAGGTGGTCTTCAGAAGGCAGTGGGAAGCTTTGAGAGATGTCCAGAAAGATTTTGACAGGCATCACATCTGGTGGTGCGCCATTGGACAGGAAGCCACCCGGGGCAGAACGCGACTCAGGTGGGTGGAATAGAGCTCAGAGGAATCAAATGGCCCATCTAGGGGTCTAGAGCAAAGGATTGTCAACAGCTGCTCCTCTCTGCTGAATTTACGAAGAATAGGTGGTCACCAGCATCGGGGACCAGTGAAGCATAGTGAACCTTAAGATTATGCCTTTTTCACATGGAAAGAGAACTTTCCCCTAAAAAAATATGTAATAAACTGGAAACGACATGGTATGCAAAACCAAAACATGTTCGTGGTTGTCATCCTGCCTTCTATAAGTATCCTCCACTGGTTTCAGGTTTCCATCCTAAAAATTTAAAAATCACATTATTTTTTGTTAGTGATGAGATTAGCTTTTTCTTTACAATTTGAAAATTTAAGTCAGTACAGATTTGTAGACTGCTTATTAATGGATATAATTTCTAGTAAGATTTCTATCAGTGTTAACTTAAGTAGACTTTTTTTTTATTAACATGGTTGACAAAAATGAAATGGTCAAAGACAGAGCCCCGTTGCTTCACTAGATGAATTTATCATTTTAACTCCTATTTTTCTCTTTTGCTCAAGTTCACAAATATATCATGAAAGATTTGGTCGTTCGAAATGAAATCCAAATACAGATGGCTACACCATTTTCATTAGATGATTATTTTATTTTATTTATTTATTTTAACTTACAGTTGATCTTGAACAATATAGGAGTTAGGGGTGACCCCACTGCCATCAAAATTCCCCATATAACTTTGGCTATCCCAGAACTTAACTCCTAGTAGCCTGCTGTCAATCGGAAGCCTTCCTAATGATAGAAATAGGAGAATTAACACATATTTTGTATGTTTTATGCTTTATATACAATAACAACCATGTGAGAACTGTGAGAGATTACATTTTTATTGCAATGCACGATTTATTGAAGAGACAAAGTGGTCATGCGGTGATGATCAGCGGATGCTCACACTCAAGCTCATTGTAACGGCAACGGGAGGAGGCTACAAAATTGTTACAGTGGCACAGTAGGGACCGCCGCCGTTCATATTATGCCTTTGTTGTGATTTAATGCTGCATCTTTACTTTTGTTTACATTTCTTTCAACTGTCAGAGGCCTGTGTTTTTAAGTTTTAACTTTTTAAAATAGATTTGTGTATATTTAAAAGTAGCAAATGAAAATATAATAGACTTATCCACATGTATTTTGTGCATTCATAAAATTTTCCTAAAATTAAATCTCCAATATTTTTAAGGCTATGTAATAGGTCTGTGAGTTTTTTCAAGTTGTGGCAAATCGCAAAAAAAAAAAAAAAATCTTCGAAACACATGTATAATTGGACCCATTCAGTTCAAACCCTTGCTTTAGGGTCAACTGTGTTTGGTTTTAGTGATCCTGTGTTAGCTTCCAAAAATCAATTCTTCTTTTCAAAGTTTGTTCAAGTCAACTATTAGTACTTCATTGGAAACTATTTTTTTTTAAAGAGAGAGGGGAGAGAGAGAGAGAGAGAGAATTTTAATATTTATTTTTATTTTTATTTGTTTGTATGTGGTGCTGAGGATCGAACCCGGGCCGCACGCATGCCAGGAGAGTGCACTACCGCTTGAGCCATATCCCCAGCCCCATTGGAAACTATTAATGAAGATAAATATTAAATTCTCGAGTCTACAATTCCTGAAACTCACTTTCCTTCTTGTTCCCAGAAAGGGGCAATGCTTCCTTACATTACTTGAGTATGTCTGCACCAACACCCCCCCACCCCCACCATTTTAAAATTTTTTTGTTATTTTTCAAAGATTGTCGTCTCTGGTTTTGTGATTACATCTCCAACCACTTGAGTACCCAGCAATGCCATTTGCTTGGGCCTGGAGATGTGAACACAGTCATCATGGCCAGCTGCAATCAGGGCCCCAAGCTTGTGTTGCCCTCCTCCATCCCCGATACATACTCTGTCTTTTCAAGGTGGGTGATGGTGATCCTGCAGAGAGCATGTAAGGACAGCGGGAGTAGACCAGTGTTGCTTTTATCAGAGGCTTTTGTCCAGAATAACATTTAAGGCAGAACCCTCTGGAATAAATGAACAATCCGAGTGAATGTTGTGGTGGGCATTGGGGAGCCCCATAGGTGCCTGCTAGCTGGGCACAAGGTTCCTTTATCCCAAAGGGGATCTCTGGGACTTTGGCTCCTTTTTGTTCACTAAAATTTAAACACAAGCTGCTGTTGTGTCACCCTATAATTAATTACACATTCTGATAGGAACCTGTTTGCTCTCTGGCTTATCTTTTTGTGTTTGTTTTGATTCTCCAGCTAGATTGTCAGCTCCTTGAAAACACAGGCTCTCTCTTGTACCACTATCATCATCCTTGTTTGTTGCAACCTGTTTGTTATGGATGATAGACATGCTTATAATATTTTGGTTAGATAATTTCCTAAATAAAAATCTAAGAATTACTTTTTTCAATCTGGGCATAAGAACTTTTATTTGTCTAAAAAGTTCTTTATATAGAAGCATGTCTTTGGACCATTTCTTCCATTTCCTCAATACATACAAATTCCCTCAAATATTCAGCAATTTTTTTTAACCCAACACTCTCTTAAGAGTTCAGGATCATATTCTTATTATTTCTCTGGAAATTTAGGCAGTCTGGATTTTGAGGCCACAATTAATCTCTGATGGACACTTGATTCTCAGATGCAATTATAAAACTGGAGCTCAGAGAGAGACCTGGAGTCAGATAATCAAAGTGGAAAGGAAAAAACCAAAAATCTCCCAAACAACCGCAGAAGAGAGACTCAGCCTGATATGTCACCACATCTGTCTTACAGAAATGAATGGTTCGTGGGTCACGCAACCCAGGGCAGCAGGCTGGGCTGGCTGATGGGCTCTGGTTTTCTTGAATGGGCCAGCGGGCGAGACACCTGCTAGTTTAAGTTCCAAAGGTTTCCTGAGTCATATTACTAATACATTCCTGGGGAATTTCATGGAGCTGCATTTAAAGCAGTTTATGTGCACTGCAGTAATGGGTAAACTAGCTATTTTGACACATTGCAAAAGAATGTTTTTGAAAAGAGAACCTCTCCTGGTGAAAACAGACAAGTGATTGGGGGACATTTCATTGTCGCTGAACTCGGGTGTTGATGTAGGTGTTTAAATAGCCCATTCCCAACTCGCTATTTAAATACCTATATACTGAATTAGTTATTCACCAGGGGGAGATGTGGAAGAGAAGCAAAAATGATACAATTAAGTTACAAATATAGGAGATACAGTCCAAAATATCCCAACTGTCCTCTTTTTCTTCTTTAACGAGTGTCATTATATTTTGATGTGTTTAATAATACAGCAGAGGTTAAATGAAACATGAAAAGGGATGTACATTAAAATTGAGATAACTCTTCCTTCACTGAAGTGGAACCCAGCAGATGTAGCAGCACACTGTAATTGCTGCCTGTTTCCTGTCAGTCTGATTAAGTTGCATTGTCCCAGCTCCAAGTGTAAGAATCAGTGGCTTCCCATAGAGCACAGCATGGGACGACGGGCTGAGGCAGTGGCATAACTACAGGCACCTCCTGCTTCTCCTGGTAATAGTGTAGACATACAATATACATTGATGACATATAAAATCAATAGGCTGTGGAGTGTATTAAGAGCACACTCTAATCCATCTTCTCAGAGTTACATCTCAGGAAAGCCAAATAAACAATAACACCATGAAATCTGGGGCTTAGGTGGAACAATCTGCAAATTCTGGGTCCAATGATTGGAGCATTCATTTTTAAAGAAATATATAGGTTGCAATGTAATGTAAATTTGACCCGATCTGAAATCTGCCTATTGCTTTTCTTTCTTCCCTCATCCCAACTGGGTACTGTGCTTTCTGAACCAGCCAGTCAATTGGCAAGTATTTATTGGGCACAAAAGGAAGTCCAACATTGTGCTAGGATTTGGAGGGAACAGATACCAGACAGTTTATGATCCACTTGGGGAGACAACACTAGCATAACATGAAACAATTAGAGAACTATTAGGAGATACACTGGGTGAGCAAGAGTTCAGGGAAGGGGCAGCCTGGTGTACCCTGGAGCAGTGTGAAATTCATGTAGGTGGAGCTCAAAGCAGGCCTTCAAGGACAGGTGGGGTGCAAGTAAGGAGAGGGGTACAGGGAAGGCATTCCAAGCTGTAAAACCTTGGGACCCAAAGTGTCAGTCAAAATGAGCTTAGGAGACCTTAAAGGGCTATGTCTAGCTGCAATGGGAAATTTAGAAATAAAGTTAAATAGGGGTTTATTTGAGAGGGTTGTTCCACTAAAAGAACAACTCTGCAATGATCTTTCATCTTTTATTCAAATAAATCTAATAATTATAACTACCAACATAATCTCTCCAACAGATTCAATTTCATATAAAAAAATCTCAATGTGCCTGTTTGTATTTAATGTAATAAATGGCTTTGGTGGCAATGGAAATGATAGAAGTAGGGGAGGAAAGCCATCATTTAATTTGGGTATTTGATCCTATGATGTAATTTGACAATCTCTCCCTCTCTCACTCTCTTTTTTTCAGATTATGTTAGATATGTTGATCTCATGTAAAGATAGCCAACACTGACATATGGTAAGCAAATCAAAATATGCTCTATCATGTTGACTGTAAACAGTTTGGATTCCTCACCCAGAAGGAGACATCTGGGAATGGCCTAAAAGGACTTTGAGTTCTGGTATTTGCCCTCAATATGCTTACTCAGTAATGTTGGGAATGGAGATGAGAACCATGTATAAAAAATTTAATGCTGTATAGACAGGACTAAGAGGAAATTCAGAGGAGGGTGAGAGATGATCTACTCCTGCCCCCAATCAATGCATACCATGTTTTTTTTTTTCATGCAGATTTGGCTTAAGATTGACATCAAGTTCATGTGCAGTGTGTTTCAAGTGGGGGTCCTACAGTCAATTCTTGTATGTCGATAGAGACTCAATTTAATGACTTGAAACCTAATGAGAAAACTTCAGACCTTGCAAAAGAAAATTAAAGGTGTGGGGTGGGGGCATCTGCCATTCAATTCGTTTTCGGGTCTCCATAAGCCCTTGAAGTAACTTTGGATGAGCATGGTCCCATAGGTGTCCACAAAAGGATTACTTCCTTCCACTCACTGTAGGCCCGAAGTGACACAGTTGAGTCATGAGTAGAGATACTCAGGGGGAAAGAAGTTAAGTAGGTTTAGACGCTCATCATGATGATTACCTGCTTCTCATTGCCCAGTTCCACCTCCTGCCTGACTGGGGGATTTCCAAGTATCCGCAATAATTTCCAGTTCTGTACTGTCAAAAGATATACCTCTGTTTCTGAACACAAAGCTAGTGGCTTCCGTATGACACTTGCTTTTTCCTCTTCTTTGGCTCCTGGATTTGGGCTTGTGGTTTTCCATCTTTAACATGCTGTTCAGAAGTGGACCGATCTGATGATCATGATCGTCTGACTTGACCAAAAACTTATTGCTATGAGGATTGTTTTCTTCTCTATCCCATGTCAGTCTCCGTCTTCTACTGAGGACTAACCTCCTCCTCAGAAGCCAGCTTTTTATAAAACTGACTACGACTGTTCCTAGGACCCTCATGTAAATCCTTGGTAGGAAGGGTGCAACCAAAGGGCAATACTATCAACTACTTTTGGAATAGCTGTTCCACTCACACAACGGCCAGTAGTACTCGGACCAAGATGGTGTCACTCCATTCTGCCTTTTATGCAGAATATAATTTTTAAAGTAACATCTTGGTTCTTGAGAACAACACATTTCATTCCCCATACAAATCACACTTACTACATGATTTTCACATACTACTATCCTCTTAAATTACATAGGGATAACATTTATTGGGAGTGTCTCCCTATTTGGAAATCAATTTACTTCCTAAGAGTAAAGCATAAAATCCCAAGAAAGGGGCATTGACATCTCATGCAGAGTGGCATTTATACTCCTTTACCTCTAAACACACTGAAAATTATTTTATTCCTTTTGCATCATTTAATAGTATCAATGTGATCATCTTATGACAAAGCAGACTCACTTTCACCCCTAGGAGCCTGTGGGTGATATGAAAGTGTTAGAACCTTGGGTAAAAGGAGATTTAACAAGTCAGAGGCACAATCATGAAGAGCCTAGCACCTTAGGCTTTAGAAAAACACATTTCAAAAGGTTAAAGAAGTGATAAATTCTATGCATCAGACAATGTTTCTAAGACAAAGACTGTTAACAGACCAGAGGGCCTGAAAGGAGAAGGAGCTTCCAAAGAAGCAAAGCTGAGGATCTTTAAAGACAGAGGTGGAATCCTTCTCTGCAGCTGTAAAGAGTTGGGGTCAGTCCTTGCTCGTCTCAGATCTCGAGGTAAACTTAATGCAGGGTTTCCTGGCCTTGCTGTGTAGCACCCTGGGCCAGATAATTCTTTGTTGTGGGTGGCCTTCCTGGCATTGTAGGATGTTCAGCTGGTCATTTAGCCTCTACCCATTACAGGCTAGGAGCACTTTAATCCCCAGCTGTGACAACCAGACACATCTCTAAACACTGCCAAATGTCACATGGGGGGCCAAATCTTCTGGTTGAGAATCATTGCTTTAAGCAAATCACTAAGATTTTTTTTAATACTATTTTACAATAATTATACTTCCGACTAGAGCAGACAGTTGTCAGCGAACTAAAACTAGGATTTGGAAAAGGTCATCCAATCACATTAAGTCACTTCAAATTTCTTACAAAGGGAAGAATTTTACCTGACATGTCCATATTCGTTGGTAATCTTGCTGGAATGACAGAGTTTTGCAAGCTGCGGAATGGTAGAATTGATCAGCATTACCAACATAATTCCATAGCATATTATTAAATAGATGACTTATTTTAGAAAATAAAGTATAATTGTAAGAGCTTGCATGACCACAGCAAGTCAAACAATCTAATTTCCTTCCTTCTTTTTTTAAAGATTACTAACTTGGGCTGGGATGTGGCTCAAGCGGTAGCGCGCTTGCCTGGCATGCGTGCGGCCCGGGTTCGATCCTCAGCACCACATACAAAGATGTTGTGTCCGCCGATAACTAAAAAATAAATATTAAAATTCTTTCTCTCTCTCTCTCTCCCTCTCTCTTTAAAAAAATTAAAAAAAAAAGATTACTAACTGGGGCAACAATGGGACACTAACTGGGTGTACGGCACCAGTACAAACCACTGGGAGGAAGCTGGAAACTCCACAAGATGAGGGCTCCATGCTCCAGGATCCTACTCTCACTTCAGATGCCAGGGGGACGTGGGGTTCCCTGGGCCACCCACACCCCTGACAGACTGTCTGAACCCATCTGGGAAGCTCTCATGCTACCCCCAGGTTTACTGGAATGACTTTTAGAACTCAGGAAAGCACCATAGATACAATTATAGCTGCATTATAAAGTATATAGGGCAAGGGCTGAGAGGGAAGGCAGAGTCCCCCTGCCCTCTACTGTGGAGTAGGGGCACTATCACTGTCCTGACACATCAGTCTTTACTGACCAGAAAACTCCATTGAGCTTGGGTTTTTATTGGATTTTGTTCCACTGGTATTACCAGATCATTGGTCAGGTGATTGAACTCAATCTCTTGTCCCCCTCCCCTTTCTGAAAGTCTGGCCACTGAAACGTTCAAATCCTGTGTTCAGTGTTTCTGGCTACAGCACTCACCTGCAGCAATCTCTGGGTCCAGCACCAGTCATTAGCATAAGAGAGTTTTGCCTATCACTCAGCAAATTCCAAAGGTTATGAAGACATCTTGCAGGAACCCAGGACAGATATCTGACAAATTATTATGCCACTGGTACATTTGCAGAGTATCTTAAGAATCTAGGTAGTCTGTACTTTAGTAAAAAAAAAAAAAAAAAAAGATAGCATTTTTCCTACCTGGATGGAAAATATAAAGATAACTGGCTAAATAGCAGCGTATTCAGTGGAATTAGTCAGTCAAATAATTATATTCAAAGGTTTTTAATTAATGGACTAGCCTGGAGGAATAAAAATTAAATCAGGACAAAGAAACCATGCCTATCAAAATTTCAGGCAACTTAATAATATGAGGGATGGCAAGAATTTTAGCTAAGCAAATAAAAATTCAGAAGTATTTCACACTTAGAAGTACCAAGAGAAGCACCTCTGTAGGCACTGGGATTCAGCTTCCATCATCTTTCCATTCTCAAGGTTACTTCCTTATCCAAGATGAATACTGGAGCTTCATCCATAGTGTTCACATTCAGGCAGGAGGAAGAAAGGAAAAATGTGTGTATCTCCTAGATGTTTTAGTTTCCTTTAATATGTCTTCCCAGAAGTAGCCACAAATGTTCTGCTTGATCTTTGACACTTAGTTGCAGGAGAGGCTGGGAAATACAATTTTTATTTTTTTGGCTCATTATAGGGCCATCCTCCTTCTACAAACAAACCAACCAAATTTTGAAAGAGCTGAAATGGGATCAAAAATTGACAGTGAAATTTAGTAAGATAAATAAATCATGATTTCATATTAAAATGAGTTCAAAAATATTTTTAAAATCCCAATTTTCAGGATAGATGAAAAAAATTTGATAAATAAAATCCGAGTGAATTTAATGTGGTAAGTAGTAAAGAAATAATATTTTCAGAGTCAGAATTATTTCCAGCAGGCAAAGATGGTTTGATATCTATGTCATTTGTAACTGCTCTGCTCAACATTCAGCTGTCTTGGCTCTCTTGACACAGATAATTTTTTATTCTCATTCTTCAAAATGATGAGCAAAGCTGCCACAAACAATGCTGTCGTAAATATACTTCTGCATCTTTGGGGACAATTTATAGTTATAATTAGTGAAAATGGAATTGGTAGATCAAGGTGCAGGCATCCTGGACCTTTCGTTAAATTGGACAATTTACCTTTCCAAGGGACAGTGTCAGTTCACAATTTCATAGTATTGGGGGGGGGGGGGGGCCTAGT
>NW_025999990.1:13142913-13193063 GCF_001458135.2 Marmota marmota marmota | reverse complement strand
GGGGGGGTGGGGTGCCTAGTTTATTTATTATTTATTTTTTCCTAACTTTCCCTTATACTGATTATTATCATGCTTTTTTTTTAAAACAAATCTTTGATAACGAGATAATGGAAGAAAAGTAAGAGTTCATTGTGATTTTGGTAACTATTTCCTTGTAACTACAATTGTCATCTTTCAAATGTCTACTTGGGCTTTTGCTTCCTTTTCCAGGCACTGGGTGTATTTGACCCCTTCCTTTTTCATCGTTCTCTTGTTAGCTTGGAGAAATGCTTTCTACAGTAAAATTACTTCCCCCAGATAACTACTTACATTTTAAAATCTTTGTTTTGTTTATGGTGTCTTTAAAGATGTTAAAGGAAATGTTAAAGATTTTTTTTTTTTTTTTTTTTTTAGTTTTTAGGTCTATTCCATCATTTGCCCCTTTTGTTTATGGCCAGCCATCCTAGTGTCATGCTATAAAAGTCTTCACAATAATCATCTAAACATTTTCCTGTGTTTTCTTCTAGTATTCTTTTCTTCATGGAAATGTTTAATCTATTTAGTTTTACCATTGTGAGTGCTTTGAGATGAATATATGGCTTTTCCGCCATGGGTGTTTAGGTATTTTCCTGTTAATTATTAAAATGCTATCTTTATGATACATTAAAGTCTCATATAAAATAAATAACTTGAAAATAACTTAAAATAAATGTTATTTCCAGGCACAGTGACACATACTTGTAATCCCTATGGCTCCAGAAACTGAGACAGGAGGATTGACCTAAGAATTCAGTGAGATGTGTTTCTAAATAAAATATAAAAAAGGGCTGAGAATGTGGTTCAATGGTTAAGCAGTCCTGGGTTCAATCCCCAGTACCAAAACAAACAAACAAATAAATAAATGTTATCAGAAATGCTTAGGACCTATATGAAGAAAAATTATAAAATGTAGCTTGAAGACCAATTAGTAAAACTTGGATAAATGGAAAGTTATTCCATATTTTTACATTGGATGTATTAGTATTGCATAGCTTTCAATTCTTCCAAATTTATATATAGACATAATGCCACTAAAAAAATAGAATATTTTTGGACCTTGATACAATGACTTGAAATTCTTCTGAAAGACATAGCTAAATCAAGGGGAATAAGAAAAGGAAGCAGAAAGAAAAATGTACATAATACACGATTATAAAAGAGTGGGAGGGGATTAAAATAGTATGATCCTATTATTCAAATAAAAGACTAATTTAGATTTAATACCTCAACACCACAGGTGTGAAAAGCTTAGAGGGTTAAATGTAAAACAAGACACAATAAGAAGCTAGAAGAAACTGTAAACAGACAAGTGTTTATTTGTTATTGTAGAGACAGGATCTTGCAAAGGAAAAAACTCACAAAAGAAAATTTTTATATATAGCTTTTTATAAAATGAAATGCCTCAAACATCAAAATATCACATACAAAAATATGTAAGACATTTTATCATTTTTATTCTTTTATTTATATTTTTGTGGTACTGGATATTGAACCCAATTCCTCCTGCATGCCACGCAGGTACCATTCTACTGAGCTATATTCCCTGCCTGCATTTTATCATTTTACCACCTACAAATACAAGTTAGGAATAATATTCTTATTCTATAAGTGTATATAAAAAATAATAAAAGAATGCCCAACTGACAGAAAAGTGGGAAAAGAAGTGGCAAGTAATATATATTAAAAAATGCAAGAACAATAAAGACAAAAATCTTTTCCTCACTACTAATCAAAGGAATTAAGATTAATAGGATAAGGACAATATTTATCACAATTTTGCAAAGATAAAAAGTAACAACAGCTATTTCACAAGGATGAGGTAAACAAAACAAACAAAAACAAAGACAAAGAAAACCCACAAAACCATTTCTTGTGCTGTTAATGGGAATATAAATCCCTTCCAGTTTCTTAAAGGACAACATAGCATCTAAAGCAGAAGCTTTAATTTAATTTTTTTTATTTCTCCCAGTTGTTGTGCAGTTAGAAAATTATTTCAAAGAAATAATCAAATGTATATTTAGGACACACACACACACACTCACATACACATATGAATTTTTCATTATTTTAAAAAGTATTATGAAGTATTTAACACATGCAAGAACTGTGAAGATAAATACAGTGGACACACATGTTCCCCACATCTAGAGTAAGAATTAAATCATTACTGATGAAAACCTTGCTTGTCCCTCCCCTGACGTCTTTGTCGCCTACTCTCTAGAGGCAAATTTGATGTTTCTGATTACAAAGTATCATTTAATTACAAACTTCTTATATGTCAAAGCTTGAGAACATTGATTAAATAAATTGTGATACTTTAAAGTGGTAAAATATTATTTATTAAATTAATGAATTAAATTTTATTTCTATGACACATATAATACATGCACATTGTGGATCATTTAGAAAAACAGAATCTCAAACTACAAAATAACCCATAATTCTTCCAACCAGATGAGACCATTCTAGCTTATGTTTGATGACTGTTGGTCACTTAATTTTCTTTTACTCTGAATTTTAATTCTTTAAAGTCCAAGTCACCATGTTGAAGGAGGAATAACAAACTCTACTTGCATTGACACCACGATTTAACTTGGAAGGAGTAGAATCTTGAGATATGGAAGTATCAGGTCTTCAAGAGGCGATTTCCAGAGCAGGGGTGGTATCCTGACCATACTTCCTGTGCTATTTGGAATAGGCTTTAGAAGACTCAGTCCCTAGGCAGAGCAGGTCAAGTTCAGGGTTGGGCAGGGGTCCACTTACCATTATCACACTGTGGAGCACAGCAAGGTCTGCACTCCACAAAAATACCTGAGCCAGGACCTAATCTCATGTCAGTGTCCTGTCTAGGATGATCCAGAAATATAAGATGTCTGTATTTTTCTCCTAAACTAAACTAAGCTTTTGTCTCGATTCACCATTATGCTTACTGACAGAAAACTTAATTCCCTTTACCTCTGTTAACTTGGTCTTGGAGACAGGGTCTCTGTTTCTCTTCTGGCCCAATGGTGAGGACTTGTCCAGTTCTGTCTAACCCTTCCTGGGATGGAGTCACAGCTTCTCAGACTTGTTGTTGGTGTTTCCTTTCAGGCTGTAGAATTGCAATTGCCCCTGAGTCCCCACTCCTTGCTCTGCTTGATGACAGATTATACTGCTTTGACTGCCCATTCAAATGCCCCAAGAGGTACCTCACTCTAGTTACCAGATTCCCCCAGTCTGCCTCCTGTCTGCTCTGGATGGGCAGTAGTAGACCAATGAGTCTTCCTGTAAAGCAACAATTAGCTCATTGCTGCCTGATTCTGAAATAATAGAATGAAATTGGTATTTTATTTTATTCTGGGGAAAAAGAAAACCTGATTTCCTTCCTTATTTCAAAATTCCAGTAGCATAATTGCATAAAGAACTTGACAAATATGGTTTCTTCATCAGTCTTTCTTTAAGTGGTTTAAATTATTTTAAAGAAAAGGTAAAGGCAGAATATAAACTTTGGGATATACTTCTGGTATTGTTATAATACAAAAGAAAATCCAGAAATACATGCAAAAATAAAACTATCCCCAAAGAGTAGCAGATATCAGATTCTTTAAGGAGCAGACATTTATGAGAACAGTTGGATGAACAAACACTTATCAACTTTTCAAATAAGCAAACCAAATTACTGGAGGTTGTGATTTATATCATATTAGGAAAGGATAAGCTGACCAGCAGGGCATCATGAACTGTGACAATTATTTTAATTAAGAAGAAAAAAATGTAACATGAAAAAAAAATAGGAAATTGATACTACTATTTAATATGAATTTCACTGAGTTGATAGCATTTTTAATTTTTTTTAAGTTGTAGCTGGACACAATACTTTTATTTTATTTATTTTTATGTGGTACTGAGGATCAAACCCAGTGTCTCACACGTGCTAGGCGAGCGCTGTACTGCTGAGCCACAATCCCAGCCCCATGGATAGCATTTCTTGACACTATTAGAGAGAGACACACAGAGAGAAAGAGAGGGCGATTGGGAGAGACACAGAGACTGTGTTTCTATCTAGATACTAAAACAGTGTCTGTCCTTAGTAGAGGCTTAACTAATGTTTATTGGATGAATACAGGGCTGGAGGTGGAGGTAATTTAAACTCTCGGGGCTCTGAATGGAACCTATAGGAGAGTCCCACTTTAGATCTTTTAAGTTCAATTACATAGGTCTTTCTTTGAAAGGGAAACTCTTGATTAATATCTAGAATATATAAAGAACAAAAAAAAAAACTGATACCAAAACCTCTGAATAACTCAATGAATGAACAAATTAATTAAACAGACACTTCTTAAGAAATACAAATGGCCAAAAGTATATGAAAGAATGTCCAACATCATTAGCAAAGTGCAAATCAAAACTACACTGTGATTTATCTCACATCAGTCAGAGTGGCGGTCATCAAGAATAAAACAACACAGGAGAGGATGTGGACAAAAAGGAACACTTCTACATTGTTGGTAGGATTGTAAGTTAGTACAGCCTCTATGGAAATCAGTATGGAGGTTCCTCAAAAGGAATGGAACCACCATATGACCCAGCTATACCACTCTTCAGGACTTATCATAAGGATTAAAGTTGTCATACTACAGTGAGACATGTTTACAGCAGCACGATTCTCAGTGGCCAAAATAAGGAACCAGCAGCCTAGGTGTCTATTAGTGGGTGATGGATAAAGAAAATGTGAAATGTGGTATACAAACACAATGGAGTTTTATTCAGCCACAAAGAAAAAATGAAATTTTGTCATTTGCTGGAAAAATGAATGGAACTTGAGAACATTGTGCTAAGGGAAATAAGCTCAACTCAGAAGGTCAAGGGTGGTTATGTTTTCTCTGGTTTATGGAGGCTAGAGAGAAAAAAGGAAAGGAGGTGGGGGGGATCTCATAAAATTTTGAAGGAGGTTAGTGGAATCTAGTAGAGGCAACAGGGAGAGGAAGGAGGGAAGGGAAAGGGGAAATTCTGAGGAATGCTATTGGACAAATTATATTAATTGTGTGTATGTATGTATGATATGTAACAACAAATTCCATCATCATGTGTAACTATAACATCAATTTTAAAACTGTAGGGGAAAAAGAGTTAAAAAATGAAAGAAAAAAAAAATTTTTTTTTTTTTTTTTTGGCTTTGGGTACTGAGATCATATTCTCAAGTGGGTGGCACTTCTTGGCCAACCTGATTTTAATAATTGTTTCCTTTCTGACAGATCAAGCCCACCACCCCCACCCCCCCACTGCCCCTTCTGTAGCTTGCCTGTTGACTGCTGCATTGTGAAGCCCATCCCTGCATCTGCATGAACCCAAAGAGGTCTCTGAAGTAGGAGGCACAGTAAGTCTATGTGATACTGATGGGTGTTGAGTTGATGGAACTGGAAAAACTGCCTACCTATTTTGAGGGAAGCGATCCCTATCTCATACTTCAATGAAGTACCAAAGCAAAGAGAGTTTTAAAAATCCATTGTAAAACAATGGGTAAATATCTGATATTCCCCAGGGCAATGAGAAACAAAGGGAAAATCATCAAGAAATGTTTTAATATATTTATCTAAATAACTATTAAAATCTTATGTAAAAAATCATGAACAAAACTAAAAGACAAAGAGGAAAATGGAGAAAAATTGCCATAATTATGACAATAGACAGATTTGAGAGGTTATGTAAATAATTAAAGAAGGACTAAGTTCCCAATAGAAAAAAATGGGCAAAGACATTGATAATTGCAACAAAGGAAATGGCTAATGAATATCCAGAAAAGCTGCTGAATGATAATAGTCCTAAATAAATAAAAATAAAACAATAAAACCTTTTCTTTAACCTATGAAATAAGAAAGGAGAGATTTTTTTTTGTTGTTGTTTTTTGCAGTGACATTAGTCATTACTAGAGACATTAGGAGACAACAGCACCCTCCTTATGTTGTTGCTAGGATTGAAAATCGCTACAACTACTAAAACTCAATTTGACTATATATTTCAGAACCTTAAAAAAGACATAAATAGAAATCTATTCTACAAAATAGTCTTAAACTCAAACATTTATGCACTTTGATTTTAATTCTACCATAATTTCCAATAGCAAAAACTGGAACCCACAGCATTCAATGATATAGAATTATATTGGTATGAAATAAAATTAGACAGATGTTACAGATCATTTTTAGTGACATGAAAAAAATAAATCTAAAAAGCAGAATGCAAAATTTTATACATAATAGGTTCATACCAAGATTTAAAAAAAAGATAATAGAAGGACATTACCAAAATTTTAAAAGTGATTGACTATCAATTAATCCATCTATCTATGTGTGTGTGTACATATATACATATGTGTGTGTGTATGTGGGTGTATGTATGTGTATATATATATCTATATATACATATATAGATATATATATGCATATATGTATCTATGTGTGTGTGTGTTTGTATGTATATATATATACACACACACATATGTGTATATATGAAGTACTGGGGATGGAACCCAGGACCAGGATTGACTGCTGAGCTGCACCCCAGTCCTGATTAATTCTTATTTTTGGAAACGGTGTGCTTTTATCTTGGTTACAGTTTATTCTTTTTATACTAAGTTGTCTGAGGTTGAGCATGTATTACTCCCATATTCAGAAAAAAAAAATCATCATTATTTTCAAAGAAAATCTCTAGAATCAATCTTGCTTTTACCCGGTAGAAAACAGCAGAGGAAATTTCTTTGATGACAAGTTTTGTAATTCTTTTTAGAGCAGAATTTCACAGTTCTATTCAAACACAAGCCCCAAAGTAATAACTCATTTTTTTTGGCAGGGGAGTGGAAAACAACAAGGAGGCAAAACCTGTGAATATTCAGTTTCAAAAACAGTTAAAATGTCTCTATTAAAAAAAAAAAAAAAAAACAACTGAAGAAACAAAATTCCCTTAGCAGCTCAAGGGTTAAATGAGGACACAAACATTTGTTTTATTTTATACCATTGTTATAAATGTTTATTAAATTGTTTAAAAATTACATGAGGGTGGGCATTTTGCATGAGCCTTGATTTCTTATGGTTTCTGGAAGCATCATCCTTTGATCCCAAGGTCAAGAAGAGTCATGACCAGAAGGCAAATTTTCATAAGCATTCTCCTCCACCACCCCAGACTTCCTTGCTTGCTTTTCTAAGTGTCTGTCCTTTCAAGGGAGTCACTGTAGATTCACACACTAGTGAGAATCCATGTCTCTCCCCAGAGCCAGCCCCAGGCAAAATTGTTGAAGAGTGGCACTTCCTTTTCTCCAGCTGAGTCTGGTGTGTTCCCACCCTCTCCAAATCTGCTCTCACATGCCTTAATCACACTAAATGTTGCTAACACTTTTAAGCATCTACTACACACCAGGCATCCTGTTAAGGGTTGTCATCCATACTATTTTATTTTATTGGCAGGATAACCTTGCCAAGGTTTATTTGCCTCATTTTATGCATTTGGATACTGAAGCCCAGAGAGGTTAAGAAAGTTGCTTGAGGTCACATCACTAGGCACAGACACTGTTTATTTGAAAGTTGTGCTTACTTTCCATGGGTGTGGTCAATACTTGGGAGTTCCATATCTTCTAAACTCAAACATACAGACAATCTGTGTATTTTCCAACCAAATTTCAAGTGGTTCTTAAATTCGAAACAGCTCCAAACTCTTCAGTTTTCTCTGCAAAGAACAGAAGATTCCTGAAGAATATGGGCATTTGACTAATTATATCTAGAGGTTCTATTAGTTCAAATAAGGCCTTGCAAAAACAAATTTGAGCACATTCAATTTTCTCAAAGTGTCATACCTTTCCCAAAACCACATAATGGATAACAAGAAAATTCATGGGCTTGTCTTTCTGTGGGCTTAACATCATTTCCTCACTAATCTAAAGATCCTCCCAGAAGGTAATTAATTTCCCAGCTTCCCTCTGTAACTAATCGAGATTTAAAAACACTAATTCTCAAGGAATTCTTTTTTGCCCCTTAATCAATTCTAATTCTACTCCTAACTAGCTATATGCCCTCAGGCAATTTACTTTGGGCCTCTGAGATACAAGTTTCTCATCTGTAAAAATACAAATTAAAAATATTACCCTACCCCTAGGGTTGTGGGAGAATTAAATGAGATAATGTAAATAAAGTTCTTGATACATGGGAGTAGGGTTGGTCAGGAAACTTTTACCTCCTTATTCCACTCCTCTCTCTCCTATGTAGATTCCCAAGCTCCCTATTTAAAGATTACAGTGCATATTAAGGGTTTTTCTTTTTCTCCAGAAACTTGATATTTTCTGCTCCTTAACTCTTTTCTCAGGGACCTTGTTTTTCAATTATGTGCTTCTTGCAACTTCTCCATTTCACATCACATTGAAGAACAAGGCCTAAGAGGTTTTGATCCAGCCAGTGATAAACCTTTATTCCACCCTGCTTTCCATTAACCACGCCTACCCTAAAATAAATAAATAAATAAATAGTAAATAAGTAAATTCCAGCAAGCCTGAAAACAGTCCAAAATGACAGAGAAATGATGTCCCCAGAGTTGTCAAGATCAATTAAACAAACTTCATTCAGCAGTCAAAGAAATAAGAGAGTAGACTGAAAGTAAGAAAAAAATAAAATAAAAAATATAGGTTTTTTTTTTTTTTTAATTTTAAAGCCGTTTTCTCAACCAACTTTCTCATTTTTCTCTCCAATGGCACCTCAAGGCCTAAGCTTTCCTTGCTGCCGCCACAGTCTGTACAGCAAGGTGCCCAGGGACCAAAGGACACCTAGGCCTAGGCGCCTGTGAGAGTCTGGTCAATACTGAACATCTTGAATCAAAGAAATGCTCTCGTGAAAATGATTCAGTGAGCAGGGAACAGCATCTTTCCCATTCAGTAATGTGTAATGTTAGCGTTTTTTTTACTGATTGGATTATAAGGAATTATTATTGCTGGTTAAAACTGCATAATTCGGGGTTAAAGTCCTACAGACATAGGAGAGTAAAAGTTTCAGAAATATGAACTCTCAAAAAAATCCCCCATGCTCTCTGGTGCAGACAGCCACTGATTTACAAAAGGCCAGGAGACCTGCCAGTGTGACATTTCTGAGGATAATCCCCACCCCCGAGAGCCTCTGGCAGTTGGTGCTTCTGTGACTCTAAGTGTGAAGTTTTCGTCTCTTCCTTGGGCCGCCTTGGCCACCTCTCCCATTCAGGGCACCTTCCTGAATCACGTCCGAGGGGCAGTGACTCCTGGGTCCTTGCCCAGGAGATCTCTCCCCCGGAATGAACGTGCGCGGGGCTGCTCACATTCCGGAGCTCAGATTTCATTTCCCGTAGGTCAGATGGTGGGGTGGGCGGGGGCCAGAGTGAAGTGCACAGCTGTCCCTAAGAGGTGCTCGGTCCCCCGCCACCAAAGTCGCATGGAAATTCCGTTGCACTGACGTGTGAGTCCCAAGAACAAAACAAACCAAGCCCTGCCTTCTCAAGATCTACTCCCTGAAGCAGGAGAACTCCACATTCACAACTCCTATCAACATANAAAAAAAAAAAAAAAAAAAAAAAGAACCAAGCACAGGGCTAGTGTCGCGACGAAACCCGCGTCCCTCTGCGGCCCGCCCTCCGTTCACACCAACGAGGTGGCCGGGATTTGCACCGCGCTGCAGAAGCCTGGCTTGCTGCATCTTTGCGAGCATCGCGCGCGCTCTGGACCGGTTCGGCTGCGGCGTGGTCTCGGCGAGTTCCCACGCGAGCAGCGGTGACCGCAACTGCTTGACCCGTGCAGAAGCGTCCGCTGTGTACTTGTGCCCTTCTCCAGCGCCACTGCCTAGGTCCCCAGATGAGCGCTACCCGGTCGGGCTCTGCGCGTCCCCGCAGGGGCGGTGCAGCCTCGAGCTCGCTGCAGCCCCGCCTCGTGCCGGCGGGAACAAGGCGCCTCCGGGATCCCGCCGCAAGGCACGTCGGCTGCTGTCCCGACAGCCCCGCGCTACCCCGGCCTGGGCGCCGAGCGCGCTGCAGCGCCGCACCGGGACCAGAGAGGCGGCGGTCTCCTTGGCTGGCCCGAGGCTGCCCTGCGGTCCAGCCGCCCCCACCCAGGGAATCCACCCTGGAAGAGATTGACATCAATCTCAGGGTTTCCCCAGGTGTTCAGCTACCTCAGATTTTCATGATTCTACATTCATTCCCTTATGATTCATCTCTTTTCTGTTTGGGCTAGTGGGTGGTTCAAAGTTTGGACTTGGGATATAAAAAAAAAAAGTTATTCACATTTTTATAAGGAGGGGTAGATGGAAAGTGGGGAACTAGATACCGAATGAGTTTTTAATGTAGGGAGACAAAAGTCGCCGAGCGGTGTGACTTAGGCTCTTCATTTTCCTCTCAGAATCTCTACGAATTTATGTGCTAAAATTGAAACAATTTTATTTCGCCTGCCTTAAAGTAGAGTTGGCCAGACAACTCATGAAGTATCTTCCAGGGCTAAGAATCCCGGTGATTTTTGTGGTCTGCAGTTAGAAAATTCAGATTAGAAATGTATCCTTTCTCTAAAGCTGTGTGCAGTGAGCATTATGTGTGGCTCAGGTATCAGAAGCAGGAAGTCTTTCCCCCCTAGCTCTCAGCAGTTGGGACAGGAGCTCCAGTGTCACAAACACCAAGTCAGGAGGTCAAATATGTGGATTATTAATCCGTTAGCATTCTCTGTGCCATGATTCTGTCCCACTAAAGTCAGTGTCTCAGAGTTAACTAATTTCCAGTTTCTCTTTTTGCCTCTTAGTTTTCAATTCTGGACAGAGGAGAAAAAAGCAACCCATTCTCTGTTTTAAAACACAGAGAAATCAACCTCATGGATCAATGTGGAGAGTCAAAGACTCAACCTTTCCCTGTGCCAAGTACCTTCCATTATCCTCCACTTCTGAGACATTGGAATGTTCTGGAAACTGCCCTTTTAAATTGCAGGGAGGAGGAGGAGCCCGTGTGGGTCCTCTGTCTCTCTCCTTCTTTACAGGGGCATCTCAGGGACCTTCCCTTAGTCTTTTTCATCCAGGAGTTT
Organism: Marmota marmota marmota; assembly: GCF_001458135.2. Taxonomy (NCBI): domain Eukaryota; kingdom Metazoa; phylum Chordata; class Mammalia; order Rodentia; family Sciuridae; genus Marmota; species Marmota marmota. The sequence goes on along the minus strand of NW_025999990.1, from coordinate 13,182,001 downwards.
CAAAAGGCCACCTCATAAAGCCAGCTGAGTTGGCTGCAGGTGACTCAAGATGTGCCCAACAAGGGGGATGTGGTGCAATCTTCAAAAAGAATCTAGAGTATTTTTTTGTGGGATAAATAACCTTTGTTTACCTTAGGGAGGCATTGCCTGCATGGTGTTGTTTTTGACCCACCCTTCTGTTGGGATACCAGAGCCAACCTTCTGTAAGGGGGAGAAAAAGAAGGAAGATGTGTGAGCTCCCCCTGGTGCCCTACTGCATTCCGGCCGACTGAAAGGAACGACCAGGAACCATGTCTACACTGCCCAGGGAAAAAGAAAATATCTGGATTATTTCCTATTAAAAGGCCCATTTTTATGCTGCTAGCAAAATGACTTAGATCAAGACGTCCAGGCTTTGGACCTAAATTTTATATGTCACTGGAAGAAGAATCCCTGCTTTGTTTGAGGACACATTTGCAAAGTGAAGTTAGGCAATCTTTTAGCTGCCCCAGGGATATGGTTGTTACTCTTGGAATCAGACTGGATTATTTTTGTTCAGAGTTGTTCTCTTTGTTAATGTACATCTATTCATTTACCTGAGTAATTTTCACACACTGAGGTAGGTAGACACCACAAAGATATCATGGAAATCTAGTCACAGCCAGTTTGACCTGTGGGGCTTTTAATTTGAGATTATATCTCCCATCTCAAATAATATCCTGGACTCAAACTCGAGTCCTTAAGACTAGAATCAGGGGCCCCTGTGAACTCTAGTTATCTGTGAGGGGTGGGGGAAATTCTAGTCGGTCTTTTTGGTACATTAATGATGGAGACCTTCAATGATAAATCACCATGTATTTAGTTAGTTCCACTCTTTGTCCAACTGCGGAGAGTATAAAAGATGTCCGTCTATACCAGGGCAAATCAGTTATGGGACAGACTTAAGTGTTCATTAATGAGGTTAGGGTGGATAGGTAAGGTGGAAAGGTAGGTCAAATTATCACGGTTCCTTCACCTCCCATGTAAATGCAGAACTTTGGTTTTATTTCTTTTCTCATATGTAATTTTGATGGAGTGGGAATCTTGTAAAACCAAATGTGAAACCAAATCTCACTCATAAGATGATAACCATTTTTTCCCCCACAACCAGTTTTAATTACCCTAGTTTGTAATCTTGAATTTGTTCTTTTCTTTGGTTTTTATTTCTTCCAACACACCACCCTCCTTCCCTCTTTATTATTTATTTATTTATATTTTGGGGAGAGTGGAGACTGAAGCCAGGAGCATTTTACAACTGAATTGCAATCGTCACTCTTTTTATTTTTTTTATTTTTAAATTTTGAGACAGGGTCTTGCCAAATTGCTGATGCTGTCCTGGAATTTGTGATCCTCTTACCCGACCGAGCCTCCTAATTTGCTGGCATTAGAGGCCTGTGCCACATTAGAGGCTCCTCCTTCCCTCTTTGTGCCTTTGTGAATGTCATCCCTTTGATCTGCCCTGTGATCCCCATTTCCACCTGGCCATCCAGCAAACAGTCCATTTTTGTCAAGGCTGACACCTGTTTCCTGGCCACTCTCACCTGCACAGGTTGCTCCTTTTTGTAACTATTTTGTACACCCAATCAGCCCTCTACCTGACGGAACCCATACCTGCGTTGATGTTCCCTTTGGCTCTGAATTGGGAACTCCATGGACAAAGTGCCTGGCTTTTGTTTCCTCTGCATCTCCACACTGCCCAACTGCACTGGTGACTTTAGAAGCTCTATGCTAAATGAGTGAGATAATAATCATAAGGGATGTTTTTAATCTCAAAAAAAAAATTTTAAGTCCCATGTCTCTTAAATGAAAAATTGTCAAATTAAGGAGTCATTTCCAGGATTTTAATTGATGTATTAGTTGTGCTTTGTCTCCACCTCGGAAGGATTTAAGGTGGGCTTAAAATATTATGAAAATTAGACAATATTATTAATTCTGTCCCTGCAAGCTCTAAAATTGTGTAGGTCTAGATCCCATGTTAAACATTGAAAGGTTTTTTTTTTATTTGTTTGTTTTTTAAAAGATAAAAGGCATGCTGTTTTATAATGTCTCTCATTATCAGGTTAAGGAAAAAGCATAGATAAAAAATTCCTCAAATAATTTAGTGCCTTATTTGCATATCATACACACACACACACACATACACACATACATACACACATACTCACACTAGAACTGCACTGGCAGAGAACATAGGTTGTTTAAAGTATAGCTATTCAACTGTCATATAAAGTGAAATCTATATTTTCTCTCCCTATATGACTATATATTTAACATCTCTATGCATATGTGTGTGCATACATATGTATATGTTATATACACACACTCTACATTATTATTTCGAAGGGGATTTTGCTCCTTCTGGCTACCAGCAATAACTAGTCAATATTTACACTCTTGAATATCGATGACATCGTGCATACATAGGAAAGCTGTGGAAAACATCTCCATTTTCAAACAGAGTTTTAATTATTTGTAAAGACTTCAATTGTTCACTGTCTAATGTCATGGATTGGTCCTCACAGTGTGAAATGCAACTGTCCAGAACCCCCACAGTATTATAGATAGGCTTCTAAAGCCGGGTTGATTGATGTTTGGCATAAGATGCTATTCCTCTGAGCACATATATTCCTTCTGTTCACCATTTTCATAGAAAAATACCAGGGCTGATTTTTTATTCAAATCTCCAATTTATGCAGGGTTTAAACTACTAAACACTTAAAGCCTTTTTCAGATCTTTTTTCCCTTTTCTGTTAGGTAAGTAACTAAATCTTACGCTTCAACACAAATAAGAATTGGAGATTTAGCATGTTCCTGTGGGGAAGAGAAAGAGTTTATTAATTATATTGAGAATCAAATAATATGCTTCTTTGACACTAATGTTCCATCTTTCTCCACCCCAAGTATCCTATGGGACAAGTTTAAGGCCTTTATCAGGGTCTAGATTACTCCATTTATGGTTCCTTAGAAGAAGGAATTTAATGAATGGCATTCTTAGTTGAAGAGAGAATTTGAGATGTTTTAAGATTTAAGCTGCAACCGTGAAACGATTTTTTCAAAGTATGTCCCAGGGATTGTAATATAAAACATAAAAAAGCACAATAAAGTACATTTTCATGAGTTTTAATAAATTTTTAATAGTGATGAAATGTAAATTTTTCCTTCACGACCCTTATCTGCGTTTGACAGAGTCCTACAGAAAACTTTAAGTACCTGTTTAAAGCAATTTACAAGATATTGTAGAGATTCCCAGCAATAAAGAATGATAAGTGATCTTCTTAAAAAATTTTTATATTGACAATATTAAAACCAAGTGCCTTATCCAGATTCAACTGGTTTTGTCCAGTACCTGTATTGGTATGTTTACCAAGCATGCATGTTTATTTTACAGGTGCTGTGTTAGAAACAAATTCTACAGGAATAAAATTCTGAAACCACTGTTACCTGATTGATTAGCAATGATTGCTAATTACTTTATAATGCATGGTAGGCACTGTGCTAGGCACATTCCATATATTGTTGCATTGGGCTTTTATAATTCCACAGAGGAAGCTATGTTATTATCACCATTTGAAGGCTGAGAAATTAGAGACATAAGAGTTTAAATGATTTGCCCCAAATTACCTGTTTAGTAAATAATGTGGGGAGGAAATAAGTGATTGATAGCAGTCTCACTCATTATCCACTATCCTGAGAGTTAGCAAACTTTTTCTGTAAAAGACCAAATAGTAAACATTTTGTGTTTTTCAGGCCACATGGTCTCTGTGACTATGACTCTACGTTGTGTACAAAAGCAGACCTAGATAATCTAAAAAGGAATTACATGGCTTTGTTCCAATAAAGTTTTATAAAACAAAAACCAAAACACAGATGGTGGACCATATTTATGTTGTGAACTATATAGTTTGCTGACCCTTGTACCATCTTGGATCCCCAGGCAGAGAAAACCAAATAAATGGACCTCATTGTGCAACAGGTAGGTCTTTGCTGGATCTGTCTTCTGAGTAAGTAAAAATAGCATGAACTGAGAGCTTCAAAAACTGCCTCCCATCTTGGCATTTGATCCTAAACACCATTGTTGAAGACTCTGGAAGGCTCCACTTAGAACACACTTACAAGGATGGTGTTTTAGTCAGCTTTATCATCACTCTCACCAAAATATCCAACAAGAACAATTTTGAGGAGGAGAAGATTATTTTGGCTCAGGTTTCAGAAGTCTCAGTCCATAAATGGTTGACACCATAGCTCTTGGCTCGATGTGAGGGAGAACATCATGGTGAACGAGCATGGCCACGAGGAAGCAGAGGCAGCATTGTTCACCAGGGATAAAATATAAATCCCAAAGCCTTCTCCCCAGTTACTCATCTCCAGCCACACCCCACCTGACTACAGTCACCATTCAGTCAATCCATGTCAAGGGATTAATTCACCCATCAGGTTACAGCTCTCATAGTCCAATCACTTCGTCTCTAGACATTCCTGCATGACCTCACACATGAGCTTTTTGGGGAAACCTCACATCTAAACCATAACAGGGATCCTGCATTACCTCTTGAGTCCTCATTATTATTGGATTGTGATTTACAAGTAATCTAATGAAGCTAGAATCCAAGTCCACCTGGGTTTTGGGAGCCTTAAACGCCACTTAGCCTCACTCACATGATGATTTTGCTTCATTCTCTAAGAATTATTGGGTCCCGGGGTTACTCTGATTATGCAGCCTGTTTTGTTTAATTGAACTTTTGGCCTTATTTGCTGGATCTGTTTGGCTCAGTTGGTGATTTACTGGTTCTTCAGTCCATGTGGGCCTGAACATGAGTCTTATACTTCTAAGTCACACTAAACCAGATAACCCAAGAAGTAGGTCCCACCCACTTATTGGCCAACTCGTCTGATGAAAGCTGCCTCTCCAGAATTGTATTTTCACCTGCTCCTGGGTCCTCCATTACTAGTTCATCCGTGTGCATTTATTGGAAAGTAGAGACCATCTCTGTTGCAAATGCCAGACCCATCATCCTCCCCAACAGGTGCTCTATTATTCAGGACAAGATGCACTTCTTAGCCAAGGAAATTGATCATTGGTGGTCAGGCCACCCCAGTGGACAGATGAAGGTCTAGTTCTGGGACTCTCAGCTGGCTCTTTCCACTGGCAGGCAGTGGGACAGGCATAGAAACACGGAGCAGGCCACAGAAAACCAACTCCTTGCTCTATAGGTTTGCCAAAAGTAAAACATTTTCTTTCTTTCATACTAAAAAGCTAAGGAATACAGCCATAAGAATATTGTTATTAAAATTAAGCGGCGTGATTCTGATTCCAATCTTTTCAACACATGGTCTGCACACAGTAATCTTTCTAAAAATTCCATTTGCATACTAAGTAGACATTTCTTAAGTACCTACTGGGTGCCATGATCTATGCTCTCTACTTGAGCTTCAAAAAGATTAAATTACTTCTAAACCTCAAGGAACACATGTTCAGGTTTTACATTTGGCCTTAAATTTCTCTCAAATAGCAAGATAATAGGAATACAGTTTTGGCCTTGTTGGCAAGTTTACAGATGCAATTAGGTAAAAGAAAAACCAAACTGATAGTTGATAATTTAAAAGAATCAAGACTAAACCTTAGATGTTGTAGAATTAACAGTGCTTTCTCTCGTCCTTCCATTCAAGCATATTTTCAAAATTCAATTTTCATTATAAATCCCAGTGATGATTTTTGTGTTAAAGAACTAAGCAGAGTTTTTAACTGAAAGAAAAATTCTCTGGTCCTGGATTTAATCCTTAAAATCAATCAAGTCTTTAAAGTCCTTTAAATCATCATGAGATGAAAAGGCTCTTTGGGTTCAAAGCCAAAAAAGTAATCCCTTGTCTCGTGTGTGACCAAAAAGAATGATTGTAAGCGGTGATCCCTGCACTTAAGTAGATTATCGTGTCATTGTGGAGATAAAATTAACACATAAGAGACAATTAGAACAACTGAACAGTATGGCAGTCAAAATCTGAGTTTAGGGTGGAGAAAGACGACTGAGCACTGGAAGAAAAGCTGTCAGACAAGGTTGGGTTCAAAATAGCTGATTTTAGGGAGCAACTAATGGTTTTACATGAGGAAATGACAGAGTACGTGTGCCTCGAGGTTCAGAGGTGATTTGATCTTTCTGTAGTTAAAAGTGTGGAGCATACATTGTGGCCCCCGATAGGTACTCAAGAAGTGTCTATTTGGTAAGAAAATGGAATTTTAGAAAGATTAGTGTGTGCAGACCATGTATATGTTGAAGAGAATGGAATTTAAAAAATGGTCCTATCTTTGATATCTAGAAATATTAAAGTGAGCCTTGATTGCTTTTGCCAGTTATACCTGTAAAAGCCACCAGTACCGGGGAAAGTCTCAAGGTAGGTTCAACACATTCAACAAGTTAGTCCTGGATACCAACTAGCAAGTTTTTCAAGGCCTTTTAATATTCCAGATAATGTGAAATCCAAATTTAATATGAAAAATTAGATCCTCTTTCTTGAGTGAAATGAAGGAATGGTTGTAAGCTTTACTTTCAAGGGAAAAAGTATGGTCTTTACATTTGGCCTTACATTTTTTTCACTTGATGAAAAAAATGTCATGGGCATGAGAGTCAGACAGATCTCAGGAAGGAACATGGCCACACCAATAGTTTGTATGTCTACAGTTAGGTGGCCTTCCATAATATCAGTGTTCTGTGCCTTGGTCCTGTAAATTGAAAAATGGAGATAATGATGGATAAAATATCTGCACAGGCTCTGGCAGGTAGAGCATCAAGGGGTGTTTATTTATTTTCCTTTTTCCTCCAAAAGAACTGAATAAGAGAACTCAGGTGGAGCCAAGATGTCCTGAAGGTCCTGAGCACCATTGGAATATAGGTACCGAGGATGCCATCAATGTGGAGGGCCTAGTGTTTATCCTGAGCATGAGGAGACCGGTGGTGAGTACAGAGAGAAAGGCTCTGAGCACTGAATTAGCCTCATGGAATATCTATATTTTAGGGTTCAAGGAACAATATCAAAGGAGACAGTAGTAAAAAAAAAATAAGCAATTTAAATTCAAGGGAAATGAAAAAGCAAAAGACATTATTATATTCAATCAATAGTAATATACAAGTGCTTTAGATTTTTGCACTCATTTCATTGTACCAGGGTACAATGTGTTAACAAGTAAAAGTGGGTCTTAATGAACCTTCAAGTGAGTCAGTTCTGCCATGAAGAAGTTTCTTTTCTTCTTCCTTGTATGAGCAAAAGAAGGGTCTCTTTAAGGTGGAAAGTGCTAGACAAATGTGGCCATGTTTTTATTTCTGCTCACCAAATGATTGAAAGCTGTCTGCAGACTATAGGAGAAGTTTGGGGAGCCTGGGATTTCCCAGAGGAACTTCTTTCCATTTAGTGGTCAACAAGTTCCCCTCATAGTTGACAGTAGATGCACAACTGACTGAAGCCGACGCAGAGACTCCTTCCCCACTGAGGCCACCATTTTGCTATTTCACTGCTGGCTGCTCCGTTTATTTCTTTCCCGTCCTTGCTTGGTTGCAATGATGGTACTGCAAGGAAAGATGTCCCATCAGTTTGTAGGATCCTCAGGGGCACTGCATATTGGCTCATTCTCACCTGATGTGGCCTTGTCCTGGAAATAGCTATGTAGGTTCCCCTGCCTCCAGATGCCTGGTGCCTTGCAATGTGGCCTCAGCTTTGTTTGCCTGTGCTATATCTGTGACCCATCAACTTCCTTTGCCATATGAGTCACCGCTGTCTTTAACATGAAGCCATTAAGTGATTTGCAAAGATTGCGTGGAAAAGCAGTTGACAGAGCTGAGATTAGAATGCAGATCCTCAGGCTCCAGGAATTTCTCTTTGTAGACCTAATCATCAACATACAGGGGAGGCAATTTCTCCACCCTTCTGCACCCACCGGGATGGAATGCCATCAGCTAGGGGAAGGGAGCGTAGTTGGGAGAAACATTTAAAAGTCTTTTTAAGTGTCTACCTACTGCTTTCACAACCAAGTCATCAAAGGTTTGCTGTTCAAAGTTTTAGTGCCTAAGCAAATTTTGTAGGTGATGCTAATAACTGTAACATGACATCCAGTCTTCGGTGACAGGAAGGAGAGTGAAGCTGAAGAGTGCTCCCAGGTAGGAAGTATGGTAGACTTTGAGAGCCTAGTTTCAATACCATAGTGGAAATGGAAGCAAGGTTGTAGAAAATAAGAAAAGAATAGATAAGGAGAAAGTGCTGTCTATGCATGGAACAGAGAAGGCAAATATGGAAAGAAATGGAACTGGCATCACCTCTGGTGGCCTTGAGGCTCTGTCTCCTGGCTGACTGGATCAGCACCCCCATCCTCAGGTTTCTCCATTTCTCTCATTGAGTGCAATAAGTTAGTAGTTGACATTAAAAATGTGGGAGGATTATATTTACATAACGTGAATATATTTAATATAATAATAAAGAGTTTTCCTGTGCTTCAGGCAATTGCATTTCTTATATTCTGGGGATGTCTTTCTGCTCTTTGCAACCTCCCCTCTCCCCTATCCTGGGAGTAGACAGCTAGACAGTGAATCACCCAAAACAAAGGCTAAAAATATTTGAAAATCCTCTGGTCTTAGGTTAAGTCAGAAAGATTTGGATGCTTGCTAGTTGAGCAAGTTTTCCTGTTTTTCAGAGACCAATCTAGATCAGAGATTAGATTATGGACCTCCCAGGGCAGGGTTAGTGTTGGGACAGATGGGAGAGGATACCACAGAAGAGGAGAGCAGGCGTTAAGAATTCACAGGTCTCCTGCAGGGAGGGCTCTGTGCCAGGCCCAGGAGGCAGGGGAGCCCACTCAGGACCCAGTTATGCTTCTCCTTGCCCACTGGTGAGGACAGTCTTGGGCAGCTCTCAAAGTTGCTCTGGAGCTTGGTCTGTGTATTCCCCAAGACCATCTCCAGGTCTCATCGGACTTACAATAATAAGCCCAGCTGGTGAAGTTCAGTGTGGCCACGAGAAGAGAATAAAACTCCTGGTCTTTTCCGATGTGACTTTGATTGGAGAGAGATGGGAATCTTCTAAGGAATAGGGAAAGCAGTGGGATTCACTACCCTGGTGTGTGTGTGTCTTAGTGAGTGCATCTTCCTCTTGCTCTGGGATCCTCTGAAAGCAAAGATTCTCTCTCTCTCTCTCTCTCTCTCTCTCTCTCTCTCTCTCTCTCTCTCTCTTACCTTTGCATACTCTGTGGCTGAACAGACCTTGGAAGACCTTAGCTAATGTTTGTTGAATGAATAACGGAGTGAATGACTGATTGATGAATAAATAAAAATGAAAATATCTAGAGGAAGAAGCCAAAGAGAGAGACAGAAGCTAAAGATGTTAGGGAAAAAAAAAAAAAAGAAATGATGATTTGAACAGAACTGAGAGACGACTGGGGAAGGAAAGATTGAAGGATAGACCCAAATTCTTTCAGAGCCTAGAGAAAGGGATGACATGATAGGATATGATAGATGGTTAGTCTCTGATATGTTGGAATGACAAAAAAAACCTAGATCCTTTAATTCTCCTATTTAACACTACATGTGTCTTTTTAATAGTTTCATTTCTGGCCAAGAGACACGTCCAGAACAGTTGACAGGCAAGAAATAACCAAGACAGTCTGAGAATCTGTAGAAGATAAAGGCACAGGGTTCTATTTTAAGCTTTCAGTATTCATATTTTGAAAAACATGTCACTGTCATCATCAGCTAATTCTCTTCATAATCTAAAGACAGAATTCTTCTGTAAGAGTATGTTCAAATTGCCAGATAGAGTGTGTTCTCTCATGCTTTCAAGCAGTTTCCTTCTCTCCCCCACCCTCTCTCTCTCTTTCTTTCTTTCTTTCCTTCTTTCTCACTGGGGATTGAACTCAGGGCTGCTTTATCACTGACTTATGCTCCCAGTCCTTCTTCTCCTTCTTCTTCTTTTTTTTTTTTTAATTTTGAGACAGGATTTTGAGGCTGGCCTCAAACTGTGATCCCCCTCCCACCTCAGCCTCCTGAATTACTGGGATTACAGTTGTGCACCACCACACCTGGCCTGTCGAGTGGTTTCATATTAACTCTTTCACTAATTTTTTTCACTGGGGTTTATTTATTCACTTGTTGGGAGGCACAGACTAAACTTCTGTGGAGACACTGTGTGGAGGCTGGAGTTCCAAAGATAAACACAACATGGCTCCTTTCAAAGGAGCTTCAGCCTCGCTGGGGACAGGCATGAAAGGGCATGTTCATGATTCAATGTGCTGCTCCACCCTGAAGCCGAGTGCGTGATGTCTGACCGCTGCCTCTGCCTGATGCCAGCCTAGCTCAGCCTAGATCACTGATGGGCTCTGGCTTCAGCACTCAGGTTGCTATTGACCTGGCTACTGCACCCAGCCCCAGACACTGCATGGACTGGGGCTCTGCTGGGTTGTCCCCAGGCTCTCTCCCAAGAACTTAGACCTTACTCGGTCCCCCAAACATGGCTAGACTCTGTGTTCTGAATTGGCCTCTACTTCAATGTCACTCTGTTCCAATCATTGCCCAATTGTATCTAAGCATGCCATGACCTTTGGGCACTTGCTTTGGGCCACCAGCCTACCTTCTCTGGCTAAGACCATTCTTGGCTTGGAGGTCAGACCTTCACTTCCCTCCTCAGTGCAGCACCATCTTTGAGGCCTCCCACCCTGCCTCAGGCCCATGTCCACTCAAGAAAGCCCTTGCTCCCTAGCAGTGACAGACCTGGTGGTGTCAGCATCCTTGGGAAGGCCTCTTCTGGCAGAGAAACTTCCTTGGAGGAAGGCCATGAGATGAAAAGTAATACACTGCTCATTCATTAACCCCGTGATGCTCGCTTCAAGGGAAGATGTAAAACTGTGGATTAAATAGCTGCTTGATAAAAAAAGTATATATATATATATATATATATATATATATATATATATATATATACACACACACACACACACACACACACACAGTACATATATGTATATATATGTATGTGTCTATACATAGGTATATATACGATATATGTTAGAAGAGATAGAAATGTAATCAGTGTTTTTCAGCTTTGTTTTGATCACTGGGTCATCTTAATACATTTCAACTTACTTTTTTGGTTTGAGAGGATGTTTCATTTGAAATATGAAAAAGTGTTCTTAAAGTCCCACTCACTCCGTGATTTATCTCAGCTTTAAGATTACTTTTGTTGGAACACGAATTTGCTAATATGCCTCACAATTTTGTGCACTGTGCAAGAATAACTGTGTAGAACACGTAAAACACTACAGAAAAATAAAGGTGGCAGAAAAGGGGTGCATAAGAAAATGGTTATATTTTGGAGTCAGATGAGCTATTTCAAGTCAGAGTACTTAGTTTCAAACCTTTGACTCTGTTAAAAAATATATATATTTTTTTCAATTTCACTTTTAATTATCTTTTATTTAATAATAAAATGAAAATAAGAATATATGAATACATACAATCTATATACATATATTTATTGCAAATACTTAAGATTCTTATGTAAAATGATTTTTCTATATTTGTGAAAAAATATGACTTATTTGGTGTTGAAGTGGGCAAAAATAACTTCTTTATTGTAAACAGTATCATTGAAAATTCAAATTTTTGAGCTGATGGAAAAACTAATTGTGATTCATCAGTTTGTCAAACATCAGTATCAGCTCCAACAAATTTGGGTTGACGATTTAATAGGTCTTTGATAGCTGGAGTGGTGGAAGTCGCGAGATTCAGAGGGTGTACAGGAACAGCAGCACAGATGAGCTCCCAGACTGGGGTACCTGGCGTCTTGCTGCTCAACCAAGCCTCCCACCCTGGTCAGCAATCATTTGGTGGAAGACTTTCCTGATCCCCAGGAGATGCTTGCACTAGGAATAAATTTCCATGTCGAAGCATTTGACAAGCCTTAGTTCCTGATGTCTCACACTCAAGCCTTACTTTATAGTCACATCTGTTAGTTTAAAGCATTTTTAGTTTATTGAAGAAGCCTTCACAAAGAAAAAACAGATGATGAAAATCTCATCTGTCAAAACTGTTATTAAAACCAGTAACAGTGTGAAATTTTGTTTAAATTGAAAGCATCATTTATTTTTATCAAACATTTTATAAACAATCACATTTGAGAAAGATTTGGGGGACCTGGAGAGCCCTCAACAAAACGTGGCTCATTATGTTGCTTTGTGTAATGTGTGGCTGAGATAGGCAGGGTGGGGGTTGCTTCCCTTTATTCTGGTGAGACCCCAAGGATGACGAAATTACCAGGGAGTGGGCCTGGGCCAGCTTGAGGAGGGGGAGTGAGCCGTGAAGAGGAGAGCACCCGAGAAGGGGCTGGAATGACAGAGTGGCCGACACGGTATGTCCCTGATCTCCCCGCTTCTGATGGATTAGATGGAGTGACCTGGCCCGAACCTTGAGGTCCCTTAGAGGGTTTAGGAGAAAGAATAGAAAGCAAAGGAGGACCCTGCATGGAAAGATTGAGCGGGGCTTCCTTTCTTTTCCTCTGTGCAGACAGTTGATTTGGAGCTCAGATCTGCTACTGATATCAAATGGTGCTTCACAGCCAGGAGGACAGACACCCTTAAGCAGGGGAACAAGATGAACATCAAGTCCGTTTAGCCGACTCCTCATTCAATCCAGATGTTTGGCAGTGTGGAGACAAAACATCCGACACTCTGCTCTTGTGTAGACTCAGCCCTTCGAATATACAAAAGATCCAGTTTCACATTCTCCACTGTGTCTCCTACTTCTCTGGCTGTTTGGTATTAGCGGCTTTGAAAAAGAAACCGTGTCCAGGGAAAGTAGAACAATGTCAATCTGAATGATTTGTCCAAAGAAAGTGACCTTTCTTTCCTACAGTAAATACTGCAGATAATTTGGTCATACTGTGAGAGCTTACCCTGAGGGCCAGCAAAGGTGTCCCATGAGGTTTGGGACAGGGAAGTGACACACAGATAGTTAAAGGGCTTTCCAGATCAATTGCCCATTCATATTCCTTCCCCAAACTGACTGGCTCAAGGGTGCAGATGCTTCATCTTTCTCAATCCCGCCTTCTTCCACCTTAACAAATCTCTTGATTCATCCTGGATCTTATTGGGGCATGTTGCTCCAGTTTGTACTGAATCTCCAGGGCAGCACAGAAAGGGACTTTGGGGATCTCTGACCTCTCTTTGGATCTCATTGCCTATTTTGTATCATTTTCAAAGAAGACAAGGTAAAATTTCCAGATTTACTTGCAAAATAGCAATATTATATTTTCTACAAAAGAAACATGCATTAGTATTAAATATTTATATTTCCTTGAACGCTTGTTCAGAGTTTCTGAAAAATAATTTTTTTCATTAACTTTTGCCAGACAACTATGTACCGTACACCTATATTTTATTTTTACTGTCAACCCTAATATTTTGAACTCTACTAACCTCTTTTCTGCTCATTTTTGGGTCATGTATCCATTATAGAAATGTCTTATAGATTCCACTCTTAAAAATTAATTTCACAGCACCAATTAATGCAAATTTCATAATTTCTAAACTTCCTGTAGCCCAATCCTTCATTGTTGTTGAGTTACTTGGAAATCCAGTATCTATTTTTATTTATTTTTTGTGGTGCTGGGGATTGAACCCAGGGCCTTGTGTATGCAAGGAAATCCAGTATCTTTCTAGTCATAAGTTATATTCATCCTTGGAAATATAAAAGCAATTGGGAGCAACAATTGTCTTTGCCTTAGAAATCTCTTACTCCAGGTTCAAATCCACCAAATTATAACACATCATTCTTCTATTCTAATATCTCTCAAACCATAGGCTTGGCCGCTCTTGGGTTTAGCCCTGGATGTGTAGAGAGAACAGTCCTTGCTTAAGTCTTACACTTCCTGCCACCTGTGTTTTAACTCACTGCACCATGTTTTTCACCCATACCAATCACTGAAACACTTCTTGAAGGTCAAACATGACTGCCAAAGTAATATGTACAATTGTCCTTTTTAGTTCTACTCCAGGCTCTGTCTACATTTTCTTTCCTAGTATATATCCTTGAAATTCTCCTTCTTTTTCCATGTCATTTTACCTTGTTTTTGTTCCTTTTACTTTTCCAATTACTCCATCTCTTGCTCCTCTTGTCCTTCTTAGCTCATAGATTTTGTTTTACCCAAAAGCTCTGTCCTTGCCTGACAGCTCTCATATGCTTCTTTTCATTGGATGATCCACATGGTCCAAGGGCTTCAATCCCCATTATTCTGCAGATGACTTTCTGTGTTGGTCTTTCTCCATAACTCCTGTTCTTCGATTCCTGCTTTGCAGGTGTCTTAACCTATAAGATCTAGTCACATTTCCAGCCCTACATGTTCTCTGTATAGAACATATCATTTCCCATTGGTTTCCGAGACTTCCAATCTTCCTATTAATTGACATTTGGCCTAGATAGATGTATAATTTGCATACAAGAAATTCATGAGTTTTAACAAATGTATAACCCATGTACCCACCACCATAGTCGAGATGTACATTTCTATCACTCTAAAAGGTTCCTTTTTGCCCATTCATAATCAATCACTGTCTCTCTGGCTATAGGCAATCACTAGTCTGTTTTTGGTCATTAGAGGTTAGATTGATCATTTCTGAAGTTTTCTGTAAATAAATTCATATAATACCTACTTCTTTTTTCTGACTTCTTCTGTTCAGAAAAATATAATTAGAAATTCATCCACATTATGGCAAGTGTTAATTTAACTTCTTCATTAATTCCATCACATTTTAAAATCTGGGTTTGTTTCTGTTGACTAGTTTTTCTTCTGGTAGGGGCCATATCTCCCAGTTTCTTCACAGAAGGTAATATATGATTACAATATCATATTGCAAATTTATACTTTCAAGTACTGGATTTTGTTGTATTCTTTTAAAGAATGTTAGACTTCGATCTGGAAAATAACATTTTTTAAGAACAGGTCAAGATTAGCCTATACTGTAGGAATAATTTAGGCTCATTTTGAAGGGATAGTCATTCTTGACTCTCTACTGAAGTATACAGATTCAATCTTCTGGTTCCATTCTAACCTATGGAAAACAAAATTATTCCTTGCCTGAATAGAAGTTCTGTAATTAAAAAAAAAAAAAATTGGATCACTCCATGGTAAATGTTTCCCGCCCAGAGGTTGTTTTTGTGAGGGTTTTATCCTATGAACACTGATTGGTAGGTACTCAGCCAAAGTTTTAAGAACTTTCTGGAGCTCTTTGTTCTGTGTAGCTTTCTCTTCTATGCTATTCTATCTTGCAATTTTTAGCTACATCTGCCACTCTGAACTGTGATCCCCGTGTCTTCAATTCAGCAGTGCTACATAGTTCTGCTTCAGTTTCCCTTTCCTGGGCTGGAGCTTTGCAAATTACTTCCAGGCAGAATGCCAGTAGAATTGAAGGATTCACCTTATTTTTCCTCTCTCTCTCTTTTCCCAGAAATTACAGTCCTGTGCTGCCAGTTGTCTGACATCTGAAGAAAGTTGTTACATAATTTTGTTCAGTCTTCTGGTTGTGTATGGCAGTAGGGTATATCTGGACCTTGTTACTCCCTCATAGCTGGGAGTTAAAGCCCTTGTGTCATCTTTGATCTCTCTTTTTTTCCTTTGCTTCCACATCCTGGTGGTTTTTATTTCCTCCCAAGTCCTATCTCAGCCTCTCTCTCTCACATAAGGCTCCTCCTCCCCCTGGCCACAGCCTTCCTTCAGTCCACAGTAACCTGTGCTCGGAGTCATCACAAGTCTTTTTTTTTTCAAAAAAAATTATTTATTTTAATTAGGTATATATGACAGCAGAATGCATTTTGATTCATTGTACGCAATTGCAGAACAACTTTTCATTTCTCTGGTTGTACACCATGTAGCGGCGGGCATACCAAATGTGCAGTTATATGTGTACCTATGGTAATAATGTCCATCTTATTTTGCCATCTTTTCTTCCCCCGTGCATCCTCCCCAATCCTCCCTCCCCTTTGCCCTAACTTCCTCCATTTTCCTCATCCCCCCCCTTTATGGGTCAGCATCCACTTATCAGAGAGAACATTTGGCCTTTGGTTTCTTGGGATTGGCTTACTTCGATTAGCATGATATTCTCCAACTCCATCCATTTACCTGCAAATGCCGTAATTTTATTCTCTTTGAATGATGAGTAATATTCCATTGTGTATACATACCACAGTTTCTTTATCCATTCATCTATTGAATGTTGTCCTGCTTCTAGATTCCAGTCTCTTAAAGGAGCCATCATTGCTTTGCCAGAACATCCTAAAATTCTTTCAATCACGATTAAAAATCTCTGGAATCTTCAATGGCTTCTCCTTCCAGCACTTTCTGGTATTGTAGCAAAACACTTCCTGATATGAGTGTTAGAGCAGCTTTGTGATTTTTTTTCTTTTGCCTTCATCTATCATTACTTCCCTTCCCCTTCCTTCTGGTGTTACCTTTTCTACTATATTTTTCTGTTCAATATGTTAAGATCATTCCTATTTTCAAGACCAGTACAAAATGTGTGTCTTTTGCACTTCCCTCTGGACCTCATTTCTTGGAGTGTCCTCCACTTCTCATGGCACCGTCTCCTCTCTGTACCTTCATCACAGTTCTGTTTGAACAGGCATTATTTGCATCAAGTATTGATGATAGATATGATTCTTCTTTCCTGTAACAGATACTGGCAGTGAATTTCATTGACTTGGTGCCTAATAAAATGTGCAGTGAATTATTGCCTGTGCCATCATCTTGAAATCATTTTCCTTTGTGCCTACGGCCTCGACTCCAGAATAGGAGTCTCATTGCTGCCCACTCAAGTGGGTCAGGACTTAGAAGAACCCTTCTATATCACATTCTGCATCGTATCACCACCACCACCACCATTTGATATCACCATCAAATCTCATATCACTAATTTAATGTATTAAAGATAAATCTGTTTTTAATTTAAACATAGTGCATCTCTTTTCCTCAATTTTATACGGGTCCATTTTTTTGTTTTGGGGCCCATGTGTTTCTTTCTCATGAGGTTATTAGCTCTAACAAAGTATTGACCAGCCCTTTGTTATAGAACTTTGCATCCATACATAGAGGCAGTAAAACAGAATTGTAAGAGCTTTATTTTTTTGTTCAGACAAACAAGTGGACATACATAGATTTAGGCTTAGTAAGCATAGATTGTCGCCTAATAAGGGCTTAATAAACATAAATAAATAATTATAATGCATATCTACATATTTTGTATGCTTTTAGATAGTGCTTAACCTGTATGTAATATACAAACATTGAATGTGAAAATACTGGGATTATTCTGAATATTAGCTGTTTCATATTAGAAAACAACACCAGACTATTAGCTCTAATATCTATAGCAAACATCTGATAGCCAGAGATATTTTAGTTTTAGTGTCTCAAATTAAGAAGATTCAATTATTTCCTCTAGAATACACTTGTGTTTCAATCGCATTATCAAAGCACTTTCCATATACTTTTCCCTAAAATTACCTTTTCTTCATTTTAATTATACTCCTCCAAATCACTTTTCCTCATTTGTATTTGATAATTATGAACAAAGAAGCAAATAGAAGAACAAGAAATACATGAGAAGGCAGTCATGCATTTTCTTCTTTCTGTTGGTAGCATGGCTTTATTGAGATGAAATGTATTTAATCTCAATTCACAGAATGACCACATCCATAATCTGAGTTCATTTTCATTTTAGGTTGTTGTTTTTTACAAATTCAATGCAATATCCATAATTTCTCTTTAAACATACATATTCCTTTAAACTTGTTTTACTCTAGGGAAGATGGAGAAGGAAATTAACGCTTTATTTTTTTATCTACTTTTGACACAGCCTGTTTTTGGCACTTAACACATAATATCTCATTCTGTTCTTTGCATAATCCTGAGAAGTTCACATTATTATTCTTACTTTAAAGATAGAAATCTGAGGGCTAGAGACCAACATGCCCAGGATTGCTTAATGAAGAATTCTGGGTTGTCGGAATTTTGGAATGTCGCAGAATTTGGGGATGTTGCAGAATTTGCTGGAGCATGAGGGTAGACCTCAGTGGGAAGCACTCCCAAACCACATTGTGAAATAATTGTTCTTCTCTGTAGGTTCTAGTTCATTGTTTGTTTTTAAGGCAGTGGTCACTGATCGTAAGAGTGCATTGAGATTAAAGTAGGTAAAAACTATGAGTGCACTGACACCACTCATGGGTGCCTTAGTTTTGGGTGACAGTAATGAACTTCAACACGTGTTTCCATTCCGGAATTTTGATTTCAGCTAACATGCCCCAAGTTTTCTCAGAACTCTTCCTTCATTGAGTTTTGATGTATCCTTTTGCAGTGTGTTGAAAATCTAAGCATCTAATGAGAGATGGTCAGTTGTGTTCCATGATTACTTTAGCTGTTATTCTCTTAGTAACAATGCTGTTGTGAGAGCGAGGTTATATGTAGAATACACTGGAAGCAGTTGCAGAAAATATAAATTATGACCTTAAATTAATTAGGTGAACAAGGTTTGGTCACTTAACTAATTCCTAGTTTTTGCTCTTTCATCCATAAAATAAAGAATTTGAATAAAATCACCAGTGAAATTTTCCTTTAAATATTATTTTCACCTGAAGAGAAAAAGCAATGAATGAAAGTACTAAAAAATAAGTGAAAAATAAGTGATGCAAAAGGAAATACAATAAAAATAATTACCTCATTTCAACCCCCTAGTTCTTCTTACATGAGTTATTATTAGCAGATTTTGTGCATGTTAACACACATTTTCTTTTCTTTTTTGGGTTCCAGAGATTAAACCCACGAGTGCTTAACCACAAAGCCACATTTCCAGCCCTTTTTATTTTTTATTTTGAGACAGGGTCACACTAGATTGCTTATAGCCTCACTAAGTTGCTGAGGCTGGCTTTGAACCTGCGATCCTCCAGCCTCAATCTCCAGAGCTGCTGGGATTCCAGGCATGCACCACTATGCCCAGCAACACACACTTTCTATGCCTGTACAGCCAGGCATGTAGATGTATGTGTGTGTACAACTTTTATTTTCTTTATTTTAAATATTTTTTTTGGATGTTGATGGACCTTTATTTTATTCATATTTTCATATGGTGCTGAGGATTGAGTCCAGTGCCTCACACATGCTAGGTAAGTGCTCTGCCACTGAGCTACAACCACTGCTCCTCATTTTCTTTTGAATTTAAATGTGAATATGTACTCATTGTTTAGATGAATTTTATTCGAAGATACATGTCTTGGGGAATTTTTCTTATCACTATATTTATATCTACTTCACTCTTTTAAAAAGTTGCATAATATTTCATTGTCTGTATACTTCAGAATTTATTTAACTATTTTCTCTGGATAGACATTTAGATTGACCCCAGTGAACACATTTGCATATATATATACAAGCAAATAGACTTGGAGAAGGAATTCCTAGAAGTGAAGTTACTGGACCAAACTAATTTTTAAAATAAGTTTAAGATAATGCATTCCTGGCTTTTTCTTTTAACTTACTAAGGTCTTTTGGAAAAAAATTGATGTGTAATTATAAAAGTTCAAGCAATAAGGAATTATTATAAGAGAGCGAAAATTTTTTTTTTTTCAATTTACAACCATCTAGAAATCACCATTTGTTTTTACATCAGGTAACTATCATAACATATTATTGATGCTTTATAGAAAGAAAGATATGAGAAAATAATTTCTTTAACAAGGAACATGGTATAAACGCTAGTTTTAAAAAGTACATTATATTTAATTTTTATTTAGCTCTAGCAGGATAAAAAGAAACAGGTAAAACTGAATGACTCTATAAACTTTAGATAAGCATTTTATCAGTACACAAAATATTAGTTTAAAAAGATTACCTTCAAAAAAAAAAGGATTCCAAAAATACTGAGGATGAAATCCACTCTTAGAAGATATTCTACTTTGCCTCCCCTATCTTCAAGCCTTTGTTAATGTTTTCAAAAATTTGTTAAGGTCTACAACTCTTCAATCCAGTCTGTAATAATAACTCAGTTTTCAAGTCATATGTCTATATTTAATGGATTTAAGACTCATTTCCTTTTTTGAGGTATTATGATATATTTCCTGATTACTTAGATTTAATTGATGTTATTTTGTTTTACAAGAAAGAGTCAGATTATTTTTCTAGGTGCTTGAATGCTGGAGGACATGATTCAGTTGTTGACACACAAGTGACAAGTTGACCAAGTATAATCTTTTATTTTCCAAATTTCAGTTATCACTATTTATTAACTATAAGAAATTACATGAGGTCCAGCCTTTGCTATTAGCCCTTCAATTTGCCACATAGAATGTTCTGGGGTCCCGGTTTTGTTAAGAATTTTCTAGACAGGACTGTCTTTTAGAATAGAGTTGCAGAGGAAATATCCCCATTCTTGCTTTGCTCTCCAACTTGTAAAAATATTGTTTTTGGAGGGTGGATGTCTGAAGAATTTTTCATGTTAAAACTCAAATATTCATTTTTGAATATATCTCGATCTCATTTTTCTTCTTTCAAGAATTTTCTTAGAATATGTCATATACTTATGATCTGCATGTTTACTTCTTTATTCCAAGGAAACTTTTCATTTCTTATAGTTTTCACTTAAAATTTTTTTTAAATTGCCATTAAGTTGAATAATTTTTTGTCCTTTATATTATGTTCTTCTCTATGATTTAAAATTTGTGTTTCCTCTATAGTTTATCTGCAGTTTTTCCGACCAGCCATTGATTTTTCAGGCATGTATATTTTTTCTCTTGCTCTATCTAACATTAGCTCTACAATGCAATTTTTTTTGTTCTCAATTAAATTCCTCAACTGGTTAGTTCCCTTTATGTTTCATGTTGTATATTTTAAATTTTATTTAAATAAATTCATGTAATTTTAAGTTTCTTTTATTTCTTTCATTAATTATTTTTCCAAGTGGAGGTATTAAATCTGTCTTTGATTGAATTTAAATGCCCAGTTTACTCTACTAGCTAGAGATGCAGCTATCTTCTTCCACTGGGGAACCTCTGCATGGAAGTGAGGAGCCTCTGTCACCCCAAGTGTGTTCTTATCACCTCCCGGTCTGCTTACCCATCCTCCTCACGGTGCTTCTAGTTAAACTGGAGAACAGTCATGGGGCTTTAAAAAGAAATTGCCTTTTATCTTTCTCCAGTTCCACTTTTAGGCAGGAAAAGTGTAGTGATGAGCAAAGACCAGTATCAACATTTTAAGTTTATTTTATTGGTCACAGCATTCTGAAGATTCTTGTCAAGTGGTTACTTCTTTTTTTGCTGATACATTTTACCTTGTTGTGAGTTGTTCTTGCACCTCTAATTAGGTATGGGGGGTGTTTCATCTCAAATTGCCTTTTACACAGAAATCCTATCCATTGTAAATGTTGAGAACTATCCACCCAAGTGGGAACACCAATACACACCCATCAAAAGAGATTCTGCAAACCCAAACCAACATACTTCTTAATCTTTGCCAATAAGTCATGTGCAACGTTATTTTACAGTTTTCAATGTACAGTTCTTATGATTGAGGTTGGGTGGAAACTGGCTTGGTTATTGATTTGTAGGAGCTCATTATCTATTATGGAAAAATAATTTCTGTGAACATTCTCCTCAGTCTGACATTTTTCTTTTGGCTTTGACTTTTTATGGTGTTTTCATTAAGTTTGTATTCATTTCTAACTTTTATGTTGTAAAATGATTCATTTCCCTTATGTTTTTGAATTTTGTGAACTGCTTGGAAAGGCCTTTCTTAGTCCTAGAGCAAAAAAATATATATCTCTGAGGCTGAAAAAACGAAGATTGGCCCCAACCACCACCACCTACACATCCATACACCTGGCTCAGCTTGAGACCACGGGCAGGGAGTTTGCGTGCGTGCTTTCAAAGCTTTCCCTGCTAAAGGCTGTCTTGACCTAACTGTCTGTACTGTGTCTTCCAATACAATCTGCTATGACTGTAAGCGATCCTTTACACCTAGGAAAGAGACAAACATTTTGTGAGAACAAAAATATGCTACAGGCATTAATTTACAAAATACAAATGTTATGTTTCCCCATTAAGGACTTCATAATATAGAGAGATTTATAAAATACAATGTATTCCCATCATTTAGTAAAAACTGGTAAAATATAGTGATCTCGTTAGAGGACTTTTTTGAGATCAGAAAAGAAAGTGCATAGTGACTCTTTTAACCAGAAGAACAAATAGTCTTTCATGATATTAACAACCATTTGGAGCATAGCATAAAGCAAGACTGGGTTATTGCTAAATTGCAATCCAGGTAGATCAAAGGGACTAGAAAGGGAAGAAGGAAGGAAAAAAATGAGTATTTAGCATAGTGTTATTGTCACTGTTATCTCAGAAACCCATTTTATCAAAGAGAGAATTTAAAAAGCATGGTTAAATTATTACAGACATGTGCCATCCGGTCTTCTGAAGTGGCTCTATTAGACTATCCCATCATTATTGGGAATGTTTCCTAGACAGGATATCTTTTCTGTTCAAAATGATAAGGTGGAGAACATGTAGCCAAATGAAATTATCCAAGTGGCAGAACATTCGCATATAAAATAATTTATAGTTCACCATAAATGTTGTTAAATCTGGGACTTGTACAATGATGAGTTATGAATTCAGCCCTTGTTAATGTCTCCTTTGCAATATGTGGTGGGAAACAGCTATTAAAAACACTAGCGTCACTATTTATTCAAAGGTTCCACATCACCAGAATAAATTGCCTGAGAGGAAGCATCTTGTTCATAATGATTTGGAATACAGAGCTTAAAGTTTCATGCACCGAGTGTTTAGCTTTATAATAAGGAAGAATTCATAATATATGTGCGATATTTGTTAGTGCTAAACATATAGCTGAATGTTTTATGAAGGAACGATTGTTCATTTGATTTTACAATAAACAGTTAAAACTCCTGGAGTAGATTTGAGGCAAGTGGAATGTTTGCTTAGATTTAGAAAAGAGAAATAGTGTAAATAATTCACGAGGTGTAATTTGACTCAATATTTTTCCCGGCCTATGAGGGATACGGATCTTCTCTTGCTCTCTCTTTCTTTCTTTTTTTCCCATGTAGCTTTGCTCTCTTCTTCAGGTTGCAATTTGTTTGGGGTTGTAACTCACCTCTGGGTCAATGTGAAAATAAGTCCAGAAGATCAACTGATGGAAATATATGTAAAAGACAAAGACATGAAGACCTTGAAAGGCACCACCTGCCACCTTCTTTGAGAGACAGTATGGAGGGCTGTACTCAAATACAGGTCTGCCACTTGGATAATTTCATTTGGCTACATGTTCTCCACCTTATCATTTTGAACAGAAATGGTTTAGCAAGAATTCCTATTCTTGAGTGGCAACCAACTTTGCCTGTGACTTCTGCCTCCAGTAGGTGAGAGATTTGATGCAAGACAAACAAACAAACAAACAAACAACCCAGCAAAGACCTGGTGACGAGGTCATTACTCCATAACACAGGATCAGTTGTGCATTACTAATTTGAACCTCGGTGCTCAGGGCCCTCCATGAGATTGTACAGGACTCTATACCCTTTCTCCCAGCAATTTTGTCAAAGTAATCAAATTCAAAAGAATATCACAAGAAGTCTTAGAAGGAAAACAACAAAATGTGAGGGGAAAGTCCAGTCACTTTTCTTAGTCATACTGAGAGCTTTATAGACCTATAGAGCCAAAGCCACCTTCCTGTCACCCACCAACTTCCTTCGAAAACAATTTTTGGACAATTTTATACTTCTTTATAATGCAGCAAAACAAATATTATTTTAAATCTGGCTGAAGAAAAGCCACTCATTAAGTGTATGAGTCAACAGATGTTTTTTCTTTCAGTGTGAGTTGTGTGAAATAGCTTCCTGAAAGGGCAGTTGTTCTACTTTATCACCCGCCCATCCCCATCCCCATTGCACACAGAGGAAAAATAGTCCCCAAGTCTGCAAAAAGGAGATAGCCACAACTGACTGATACAGAACCTAAGTCAGGGAAGGAGGAATGATCATTTGGAAAGATGTCTCTATCAAGACCACTAAGGGTTTAAAAGGAGGATTGTTGCATAAGTCCTTCCCTCTCTGCCTTCGAGTGCATAATTCCTCCATGACCATCCAGTAGATGTAATGTAGTTTGCACAAGCTCTGGGATCCAGGACACTGGAATTTTAGTCTTGGCTTCAGATCAAGGAGCTGGTGAATTTGGATCCTTTCCCCTTCGGTTCCTTACGTATAAGCTGATAGAGTTGGTTAGGAATGATTCTAAAAATCCTCTCCAGCTCTAATCTCTTTTTCAAACCAAGTGTTTCCTGAGCTTTAGTCTATGGCACATTAGAAATGAGCCCGAGCTGAGCTACCAGGTTCCATGGAAGAAAGCTGAGCTTGATGTCATGAGAACGACATTCTCCTCAATGGGCGTGGGCTTGCTGGGATGGACAAGGTTCTTTGCTCCATTAAAACTTAATCTCCTGAGACTTCTTCTAGGCCCATCTGTGCACTTTTGTCTGAAAAGTCCAGTGTTAGCAAGAATGCTAAGTCAGTTTGGCAAGAACCCCCTACCACACATATACCTTCATATCTGATCACGTTCCTTACCCTCCACCAGCCCCCAGGCAATGTCTGATCACCCTGGCCATCCTTCAGCAAGAATCCTGTTGGGTTGGTTTAGCAAGAATTCCTTTTACCCCCATTCCTCCTTTCAGTAATTTTCCATCCACTGATCCCCGACCCTTGTCCTCAGCTCTCAGTTCATAATTGCCCACGCCGTGTTTGGAGTTGAGTTCCTCTCCCTGCTGCAGATCCTATTGCTGTGGTCCACCTTGATGCGATGGTCCTGAATAAAGTCTTCCTTACCATGCTTCAATAAGCCTCTTTGAATAGTTTTTTTTTTTCCCTTATTAGGACATGGTGTAAATGATGTCCTTAATAGGAGGAGGATTCTGAACAGGGAGGCTCACGGAGGGGGACTTCCTCTGAAACAGAGTCTGGAAAGAAAAGTTTTATTAGTTATGGATTCTCTATCATTAACTAATAAGCCATCTTTGATGATGATAATATGTGTTTTGTTGTACCTGGGAAGTCCTCTGGCTCTTTCAGTCACTGCCAAAGACTGTGAAAATGTCAACCAATCTGTGCCTCACTATGTTTTCATGGCGATACGGTATCATGTGTCAAGTCACATTATCTTGTTACCAGAAGGGTTCATGGATCACAGAAAGAGCTCTTGATGCTATTACCCTGTGAATTCCATTGCTTTGGAGAATGACCCTCAAATGTGTAGACCTGCAGGCCACTTTGGCTTGGCCAAGCCACTTTTGCACATCTACTGTCTCTCCCATTCACAAAGGACATTTAACACTTTCCTACTCTTGATTTGTAATGAACAGAGCAAAATCAGCCAGACCTACCAATCAAAATTTACCTGGTGAATGGAATGAAAGATGTTTCACATGTGAGTCCAAAGAACACAGTAGGTGAATCATTGTTTTATGGCAGGACAGACAATATTATTACAAACACTAAGGTTTCAAGTGTCCATGAATTATCTTGAAGGGGACACACTTTGGGAATATCCCATTGAAATGAATTATTTGTCCAGATACTATCAGCAGCCTGGTTTTCCCCTCTCCCTCTCAGTAGCCAGGAACTTGGGTTCTGAACCAGCAGAGGCTCACACACCTCTTTCTGAGTCACTGCTTTCTAAGACAACACTCTGATTTTCCTTGGAGCATGTCCATGCAGTCACTGACCGCCATGGAACCTATTTAGCTTGTAAGACCTGACAGTTTCAGAGCCAAAGGTGGGTTAAGAGACAGTGCATCAAGGTTCAGCTCATGATAAGAGATCCGGCATGGAATGGGAGGCTGGACTTACCATAAAGACAAGTGTTCTTCAGGGAAAGGTTGGCATGCTTGTGATTCTTGAGGTTATGTGAGCTCAGTTTTTCCCCTTCAACATCTGCCACAGGTGCTGGGTAAACACTTCTTGTGTTTTTGTATGAACATGGTGTAAATAATGTCCATTTCAACAAATCTTTAAAACTAAAACAGCTGCCATGCAGGGCTTAAAAACAACTTGTGACTTCCCGTAAGTTGGCCTCGACCTTATCACCATTCTCCATTTCAGATAGTTGCCCAACTTCTCCCCTCACCTTTGGTCCGAAGCTCCATAAAGTTCATAGCTCTTGACTGTTTCCCATCAATACAGGGCAGTGGCTCTAAGAAACACTTGTTCTAGATTCTTGGAGGAGGTATTAGAGCCAGAGCACTTGCCACTCTCTTGATAAAAATACCCTGTGTTTCATGATTTAAAAAAAAAAATTGGAAATTGTGCTGTGAATGAATAATTATGAATGTAATGCACTCCACTATTGTCATGTATGTAAGAAATAAATAAAAAAAGAAAGAAAAAAATGGTATGCAGAGGGCCTTTTTAAATTGTGTGTTAGCTGTCTCTGTTTTTTTTTTTTATGATGTTTGTTATATGGTGTGAAGCCTCAAAAGTGAGCACTTTATCATTTTTAAGTCTTCTAGGATTTCTGAAGATTTAGCCTAGGGCCAGGAAACCTTCTATGAAGCCTGTGTGTGCACTACATGTTAACATTGAGGTTCAGGATTCATGCATATTTTCTTTCTTAACCTGATCTCTGTTCACAATCCCAATAGATTCAATGGCTGAGCAAGGTTTCCCTTCCAGGTAACTAGCAGCAGGCTCTTCTCACAGATTAGTGGCTTCCAAGAGACAATGGGGTTCTATTCTCATTATTAATCAAAAGAATGTGATTTACCTCTTAAAAGATTTTATTTCTAAAGATAAGATGTGAAATAATGGAACAAAATAACCTGAAATGCTTTTGTGTATTTTGTGCTTTTCTGGGGTGTTTGGTGTCTTTGTGTGTATTTATAGAGAATCAACAGTTGCTTAAGTAATTGGGTAAAAGTCTGCATATGTAAACCACCATACATATGTACACTGTCAAGACCTCTCATCCTGGGGTTTGAGCAGTGGTTCTCACATAGTTTTATAATTTTATAAAGTTTTTAAATTTTATATAGCTTCATAATTTTAGCTTCTCTGTTTATATCTTTGATAAAAGCAATTGTGTCACCTAGGGGACACTTGGCAATGTCTGGAGACATTTTTGGAAAGGGTGCTAACTGGCATCATAATAAATTTTGGTATCTAATAAACACAGTTGCTATTGTTTTTATTGTGGTAGAGGATGCCTAATGTAAAATTGACCATTTGCATTTTTAAGTGTACAGTTCAATAGCATTTAGTACCTTCACATGGCAGTGCAACCATTATCACCATCCATCTCCAGAACATTCTTGGCTTCTACAGCCGAAACTAAATCAATGAAAGAGTAGCTATTTGGGGCTGGGGCTGGGGCTCAGTGGTACAGTGCTTGCCTAGCATGTGTGAGGCACTGGGTTCCATTCTCAGCACCATAAACAAACAAACAAATAAAACAAAGATCTTCAACAACTAAAAAAAAAAAAAAGAGTGGCTATTTGTTCCTGCTTCCACCAATTGGCAGCCACCGGTCTACGTTCTGATTGTACAAATGCACTCATGGATTACACTAGGCAGCTCATCTAAGTGGAGTTGTACAAGATTTGTCCTCTATTGGTTGGTTGATTTCACTTAGCATGGTATCTTCAAGGTTCATCTACATTGTAGCATGTGTCAGCATTTCCTTCTATGATAAATCTAAACAGTATAACATATATATCACTGTCCACTCATCTGTTCATGCAGCTTGGGCTGCTTACATTTTGGCTACTGTGAATGATACTGAGAGGCATGTGGGTGTGCAAATACCAATTCAAATCTATTTTCAGTTCTTTTGGGCAATACTCAGAAAGGGAATTTCTGGATCATATAGTAGTTTCACATGTCATTTTTTTTGGGGAGGGGGGGAGAATTACCACAAGACTTCCTATAGCAGCAGCTGTACAATTTTACAGTTGTATCAGCAATTACAAGTATTCTAACTTCTCCACATCCTAACACTTATTTCTTTTATAACAACTTTGTGTGTGTGTGTGTGTGGGGGGGTGATACAATGGTTTCTCACTGTACTTTTGATTTGCATTTCTCTAATTATTTGTGATGTTGAACATATTTTTAGCTTATTGGCTATTTGTATGTCTTTGGAGAATGTCTATTCAAGTCCTTTGTCTATATCAAGTTGCTTTTTGGAATTGAGTAATAGGAGTTCTTTATATATTATGAATAGCAATCCCTTAT
The DNA here is from genome assembly GCF_001458135.2 of Marmota marmota marmota. Lineage (NCBI taxonomy): Eukaryota > Metazoa > Chordata > Mammalia > Rodentia > Sciuridae > Marmota > Marmota marmota. The sequence goes on along the minus strand of NW_025999990.1, from coordinate 13,153,677 downwards.
TAGATATATGATTTACAATTTCTTTTTCCCATTCTGTGGGTTGGCTTTTTACTTTGTTACTATCCTTTGATGCACACAAATTTTAAATTTTTATGAAGTCTAACCTATTTTTTTCTTTTAATGTCTCTATTTTTTAATGTCATAATCATGAAATCCGTACCAAATTCAATGCCATGAAGATTTTCTTTTCTGTTTTCTTCTAAGAGTTTTATAATTTTAGCTTCTGTGTTTTGGTCTTTGATCAAATTTGAATAAATTTTGTTTATAGTTAAGGTAAAGTTTTCTCTATTTTTTTTGCATGTGTGTATATCTATTTTTCACAAAACTATTGGCAGAAAAGACTCCATTTCCAACTGGTTTTTGCATCCTTGCTAAAATTCTCTTGACCATTTCGATGAGGGTTTAAATCTGAGTTCTTTATTCTGTTCCATTTGTCCATCTGTCTTTGTCAGAGCCACATTATTTTGATTTTTGTAGTTTTGTTGTAAGTTTTCATCTGTTTTAAAAAATTCATTTGTTTTTCCAAATGTCTTGGCTGTTCTTGCTCGCCTTCTCTTCAGGCTGAAGTTTAGGGTAAATTCATCAATTGAGTCTTTGAGCAATAAATGTAGAGATCAATATGGGGATAACTGGAAGCTTCACAGTATTGTTTATGCTCTCTAGGGTCAGGACTGCTCTTTTTATTCAGACTTCATTCATGGCTCTGAATAAAGTTTTATCATTTTCATCCATGTCTTGCATGTTTCTATTAGCTTTATTTTTAGTTTTATTGGTTTTTATTCGTTTTTTAAAATAGTTTTTGTTGCTCTTTTTAAATGCAGTCTCCCCTTACCCCCATTACATTTTCTAATTGGTTATTTGTAGAGTTGAGAAAAGATTTATTTTTTGAAATTTGGTGATTTATCTGATAATCTAATTGAACTCTCTTAGATATTTTAACATTGTCTCATTGCTTCTGTTGTCGGGGCTTTTAGATATGCTAGAGAATCATATTGTCCACAAGTAATGAAATTGTTGTCTTTTCAACTCCCATCCTGGTAGCCTTTATTGCTCATTCCTCCTGTCTTGGCTGGAACCTAGTGAATAGTACTTTTCAGTAGTTGTCCCTTGTGGCTCTCTTGCGTGAGAGTTCTAATGCTTCCCAGCAAGAGTGATAGCAGCCAGAGGTTTCTGAGGATAGCCTTCATCCAGTTAAGGCAGTGTTTTCCTACAACTGAGGCTTTTATTTTTTATCTTTAGCTTATTAAGGTGCTAAATTGCATTTTTATTTTATTAATGTTGAACCATGCTTATGATCCTGGGATAAGCCTTCCTTGGTCATTTTGTTTGTATTTTAATATCTCACCAGATTCAACTTAGGAATAGGCTAGTCAGGACTAGCCTATTACTAGTTATAACCCATGCATATTCATGGGTTAGACAGAAATGTAGTGTCTATTTCCTGATTTTTGTGGTCTGTGATTTTGCCATGGGGGTTTTGCTTACCTCGTGATATGAGTTGGAATATATTTCTGTTGTGGTGGCAAACTATCCTAGTAGACATTGTCTGTTTTTGAAGGATCCATAAAACTTACCCCAAGAAGGAGATTGAATTTTCAGTGTCTTTTATTGCTGTTGATCTAGTTGGGGTTTTTATTTATTTATTTAGTTACCTTTTTTGACTAAATTTTGCGCATTTCTGTTGCCATAGAAAATGAACCTTTTAATCTACATTTTCAGATATATTTGCATAAATCTTATTTAGTGTTCTCTAAAAGTTTTAAAATTTATTATCTCTATAACTAAGCATGTCTTTTAATTTCTAATTTTTTATTATTTCTAATTGTGGTTTTTATTTTTTTCCTGATTCTATTTGCCATAGATTAATCTCTCTTCAAGTAACAATCCTTTGTTTTTAACCAACCAAGTAAACTAATTATTTTCTTTTCTATTTTATATCTTTTTCTATTCCCACATCTGATTTTATCTTTATTTACTTATTATTAGGAGATTCTTTTGTTCTTTTCCAGCTTTTGGAATGAGTACTTAGTTCATTTATTTTCAATTCTTTCTTGCTTTCCATGAAATTTTAACTAATTTTATATTTTGATCTGAAGTGTTTTCAGTATCATTGCTTTATAAATAGTCTGTAATATTAATTATGAATTTCTTTTTAATCCACAACTAATTTAGGAAGTGCTTTCATATTTCAGTGGATAAATTTCAACTTGACCATTTTTTGTTGTTAATGTTTAATTTAATTGCATTGTAGCTGTAGAATATGGTTTGCAGAATTCCTACTATTAAAAATCTTTTGAGAATATTTTTTGTGGTCTAATATACTGTCAGTTTTATAAATGCTGCACGGGTATTTGAAAAGAATGTTAATTTTGTTTCTTTTGTTACAAAGTTTTCCATATATTTATTAAATCAGCCATGTTAATTCTAATATTCAAATCTTTACTTTGGGGATGTTGCTTCTCTATTGATCTATGAGAGAGGAGTATTAAATTTTTTCATTATGATATCAAATTTGTCAATTGCTTTTTGAATTGCAAACAGATTTTTTTAAAAAGAAAACGTAGTTTGATAGTGTAATGCGAAAAGTACCTAGTTAGTATCTTCTTTATGGATTATACTGTTTCTGTCTTATTTTATGTTTCCTGCTTTGATTCACTAGAATATTGCCATTCCTGTTTTCTGTTATTAGCATTTGCCTACTATATCTTTGTCTATCCCTTTATATTTGATCTTTCTGAATCATTTTGTTGTAGACATATCTCTTGGAAACAGATATACCTGGGTTTTGCTTATAGAAAAAAAAACAACCTAATCTGAAATTCTCTGTCTTTAAATTGGGAAATTTATCTATTGCCATTTACTAAGGAAATGGAAACATTTGGTCTTGTTCTGACATCCTTGTTTGGTTTCTTATTTTTATGTAAATGAGCTTTTACCCTCTCTTGGAGTGATTGAGTTTTCTTTGTTATTTTTCTGTTTACGGGTTTGAGGGATATACATACCACTATTATTTATCTAGGGTTTATTCTTATTTTTTAATAACATACTCAACTGTGTTCCTTTTAATCCATTTGTAACATTAGTCAGTGTCTCTTCCCTTCTCAAATCAGACCAGACTTGAAAACTTTTCTTCTTCCTTCTTTTCTCCTCTAGTACCTTCTCTGTGTTGACATAGGCAGAAATTTTATTTCAACTTTATGATTAATTTGCCTCTATTTCATAAGGAATTAATTCTTAATAATTGGACTAAGATTAAGATGCCATTATGAGTAATTATTTTAATTTAATTGTAAGTTTTGTGTATTCTTAACTGACTGCTTCTTGACTTTCCTGTTTTCCTTCTCCTTGGATTCATTTCTAATTTTTCTGGCGTACACTCTTGAACGAGTTTTTAGAAAGGCTTTGTGGGTGGCACGTTTTCTGAGTCCTTGAATGTCTTGAATAAACCTAAATGGCTTTATTGAGTTATCAGAAACAGAAATGGAGAACTCAGATCTTTTCTTCTCTACACTTTGAAGCTATTTCTCTACTACATTTTAGGATTCTAATTTTGATTATTGTTTGAGTGAAAGACTGAGACAGGCCTGCAGCCAGTTACTCACTTGTGAAGCTCCCACACTTCAGGCACAATGTCATGCTAGAGGAATTCTGAGAAGGTAACCCTAGTCTATAGATGAGTATCTATGGGAGAAAGGAGAGAGTGAGTGAATTTTCTCAGGGTAGCCTTCTTTGTGGAGGAAATCTTCAAGCTGAACATGGGAAACAAAGCAGAAATTTACTGGAGAATTCATAATCTTATCTACTCAATACTCTGGTTTCTTACATTAAAATGGAGAATTAAATCTGATAAATTCTGAATAGGTTAGAATTACACAGAATTTATAATAATTACATTTTCCTCCAAGTGTCCATAAATTTTCTTCTTGTATCCAAATATGTACTCTTCCGCTAATCAGATTTTTCTGGGACCGAGGTGTACAAACTGAGCTCCTCTACTTTTTTTTTTTTTTAAACAGGGAGTTGGGGGGGTGCGGTACAGGGGATTGAACTCAGGGGTACTTAACCACTGAGCCACATCCACAGCCCTTTTATTTTACAATTTGAGACAGGGTTTTGCTAAATTGCTTAGGGTCTCACTAAGTTGCTGAGGCTGGCTTTGGACTTGCAAGCCTCCCGCCTCAGCCTCCAGAGCTGCTGGGATTAGAGGTGATTGCAAGGATACCCAGCTATTATCTGGCTCTTTATAGAAAATGTAAGTTGACTGCTGTTGTAGGACATTCTGCGGCGTGCAGATGCCCAGGACTCCTGTTGGTGTTCCTACAAGCCAGTGAAGGGAGGATACAGCGCAAGTCCTAATGCCATAGGGTATCTGGTGGATCTATACTCATCAGGGACCCAACTCAACTATATTCTATACTGAAAGAAATTGAAGCTATTTCCCAATTGTGTATAACTATCAGTAGTAACTTGTCCTTTAAATGATTTCTTTCTTTCGATTTTGTTTCTTTCTTGTGCTCTAGGAGCTGTGCAGCTCAGCATTGCGGTTTTCTTTGCTTTGCCTGTGTGGTGTGGATGTCAGGGAGGCTGGCCTGTTTTCTACAGTGCTGTTGTGTGGGCTCGGGCTGTTGATTGCTTTTGGCCTAGGTGCTGCACAGAGCTCCAAGGTTTGGCTATGCGAACACTGCCTGGCAAAACGGAAACATTTTGTGAAATTTTACAAATGTCACAAACACCCACACACATACACATTTTAAATTGCAAAATTCTCCCCCTTGGCACGCAATTTCCCCCACATTTTTTTTTTTTTGTTCTTCGTAACAAATCATTAACTGTCTTCAGTTCTATAGGAGTCCTTGTGTGGATCTCACTTGCTTTTGCTTCGTGAAACTTGCAGTTCAGAGTCTTTGGGTTCCAGGTTGTCCTTGTTTTGCCTTTTTCAAAAATTGAATGTGATCTTTAACTCCAAAGAGAAAGCAGCTGTAATTCAGGCCCAACTGTTCCCTCAGACAAAGATCCCTGATTGGATTCCTACTGAAAACCATTTTTTTTTTTTAAAGATGGGACGCAGAGAAATTGACCTCTGAGCTTCACTTTCCAGAACACTGAGTGATACACAAAGAGCAGAATGCAGAGGAAAAACTGGACAAATTAAATTATTTTTGTGCATGAGTGAAAGCATCCAGACGATGATAACAAGAGTGCCTAATTTCAATAAAAATCTTTCTGAATATATTTTAGATATCTCCCTTCACTTGTAGCTAGGAACACTTTACAAACAAATCATTGACAGATACTATTGTCACTGGGCCACCAAGAGGCAAGCTTTTGCTTATGGTCATTCAATATGTCAGTGGTTTAGTCAGGCTTTAATTTAGTGGTTGGGGTATCTATTTTGAGTATTCTGCCTATTTTAAGATGTGTCTCTGGCTTAAGAAATGTTTTCCAATTTGATTGCCCAAATTTGCTCTTCTCTCTGGGCTTTACAGTCTGTTCTGTCATCCCGGACACTCTCATTACTCAGTGTTTCTTCTAACAGTGACCCCTAACTTCATCCTTTCAGCTTGAGCCCAGGCCTTACACCTGTGAGTTACCGTCGAAAGCCTTGATTCGACAAGTGTGGATGCCCCTCTCACGGAGTGGTGGCCTTCCTGGTTCAGGCCTTTGAGGGGAGCAGTAGTTGGGCAGCCCCCTGGATCAGGGTGTGCAAGAGTAACCTAACCAGATGGGCTGCCGTCTCTATCTGAAACCCATAGATAGCATTGCCTGGAGAGCAGGCAGGGCTCTTCAGAAACTCTAGAGAGAAAATATAGTGTCTTTGTTTTGTCAGTGACAGAGCTGGCTTTCCTCAGAAACTCCCACCGTTGGCTGCTGTGTGTGTGTGTGTGTGTGTAAGTGTTCAATTCAATGATTTACCAGTCCTGTAGGTAATACCTTGTTTTCTGGATGTCTCATGGGTATGTCTTCCAGGGTCAGACTGTCTGGACTTAAGCCTGGGTTTGGCCACTGAGGAGCTCCCTGTGAGTTTGGACAATGTACTTAGGTGCTCTGGGCCTCAGATTCCTCATGTCTACACTGGAAAAAGTATTTACCTCTGCACTCTCCAATTTGGTAACTACTAGCCATATATGGAAGGAAGATAACAATTCAGTTTCTCAATTGCTCTTGTCACAACACAAGTACTGAAAAACCACATGTGGTTTGTGGGGACTGTGTTGGAGGGCAGAGAAGAGGACGTGTCCACGTTAAAGATCTATTGGAGAGCACCCGTCTACAGCACAGGATTATGAATGAATTGATACCTCTAGAGTACACTTAGAACAGTGTTCGCAAAGTACAAGGGGTTCAATTCACGATCATGATCATAGTCATCCTAGCACTCTCTCCCCACCCTAGTTCTTTTCAAAATGGCACTGGGTTACCAGAGAAGGGAAGAGTTATTCTAGCTTCTGGTTATTAGTGTTTGTACTAATGATTTATTTCCTGAGTCATTTAATAAGTTTCCAAGAGGCTGAGATTCTTTATTTTTTTATAAAGACACTATAACAAAAATGGCTACGAATGTGGCTTTAATGCCAAACTGCCTCCTTGGAGCATCAGTTCTGCCACTGAGTAGTCGTGTGTTAGGCAAATTGTTCACTCTTTCTTTGTCTCCCTTTCTACAAATATGAATTGAGGATAATAATGTATAATATAATAAAATCCTCCAAAGGTTGTCAAGAGATGGATTGACTTAAGTAAAATACCTTGAATGGGACTTGGCATTGCAAGTTCTCAGAAAGTATCACCTCTCATTAGTATCATTATTTCTTTCCTGTGCTCAACTCCTCTTCAAAATGGCAATGGAGTCCTCTGGGGAAGTACATGATTCACTCAGTCTCCAGGTGGGGGGAGGTGTCAAAGGACTGCAACTCGTCTGGCCTTTGGAATGATGTCTCTTTGTCCCTCTGAGATCTTCTGTGGTGGATGGGATGAGAAGTTGATTTGACCTGTGACTTAGCAGGTTTCAGGGTGGCAGGACTCTGTATTCCTTCCTGGCTACATGGTCATTTCTAGGTCCATGCTGGTGCCTCAGACCCAGTGGGTCTCTGTCATGCCATCTTTCCATTTCTGGCTGGGCAGTCACTCCCATCTCCCCTGCATGGACTCTTCTCACCTCATCATGGTTGGCCCTTGGGCATTCTTCCCTTCTTTTCCAAGTTTTCAACATCTTTGTAGAGATTCAGGAGTTTCTGAGCTCCTTCTATTCTAGGTCTACAGGTTGATTTTGAGGTGGCTACATGATAGGTAGGTCTGAAATAGGAAGCAAGGCAAAACATCCCTGTCCTCAGTGTTCTCTGCAATTTACTTAAGATATCATTTCCTTTTTCTGGAAATTTCAGATGGAAATTCCTCTCTTTCTTCCCTGGCAAAAATCTGGGTCCATGTGGATCCTCTTAGAGGATCAGATCATGCACAACGGGTCCCAGGAGAAAGGAGCTTTCTCAACCAGACATTCTTTCAGACTGAATCACTGCAGAGTGCCCCTAGGATCCTAAAGATCATCATCATGACCCGGGGCCTGGCGATTCCTTCCCAGTGACTCCTCTATTCATGGTTTAGTCATGACTTGAGACTGGAACCAACTTTGGGCATGTGTATGCCTGTGGATTTTATCCTCAACTGGTAAGTGGTATTCTGAATTAGTGTGGTAAAAATGTCAATGAAGGAGAGCAGGAGATTAATCCTTCCAATACTGAAAAAGAAGAGTTAGTATTTTTAACCATTGACTAGATGAATATAGGACACAAGGAAGAGAAAGTTTAACTCTGACTCCAAAGTGTTGATTCTGTTGATAATGAATTCAGAACTTGGTAAACTCTTCCCATCTGGATCCATTCCTGAAATGTGGAGTCCAGAGCCCAGATACTCGTGATGTAATGTACCCTTGCTGGTGATAAGCTCTTGGGGTTGTACTCATAGGGCCTAAAAAGGCAGGGGTTGACATGGATGAATTTTACATGGTATGAAATTTACAATATTTGGGTAATAATTTGGATATCTTATCTGTAACACTAGTAGTTGGTGTTTTTCAAATGAAGCCATAAGTAATTAAAATAAAAGATAAGATGATTCTCCTTAAGATAATATGTCCTAATTTTTCCCTGTGGCATGATGGGATACCGTGCCACATCATGGTTAGAGTCCAGTGAATACCCCAGAGAGTAGGAGTTGCTTTTCTCTTCTCAAATGAAAATTTCCATGGTATTTGAGATTTTGGGCACTGCCACGGATGAGTAGCATGTCCCCAGGTGCACCGGGAATAGCGTGTCATGATGAAAAGCATTCGATGAATAATTTTCAGTGTTGTTTATAATTACTGTGATAATAGTAATTATAGATCCACAAGCAAAAAAGCTTAACTATCAGATTTAAGAATAAGAGGTTAAACCTCATAGGAAAGTGATCATTTTTAGTGGTTGTGGAGAAAAATGTTAAAATGACTAAAGGAACATATGGGGAACTACCAGCAGACCAATTCATGTGTTGCCGCTATTTAACCGAATTACAAATGCAAAATGCATTCTTTTCCCAGTTTCATTTCATTTAAGCCCAAATGGCTATGTGAAATGGTGTCATACACCTGGTGAAAAGCTTTGCTTTTTAAAAATCTTATCGCTTCACCAAAGTGCCTGGTGTTGAATCAACAACAGCATTCTTTATGTATTTTTTTTAAACGAGTTTAACTACTTTTCAATATACACTCCTCTTGCTGTGAAAAAAATAAGCTTCAAAAAATAAATACATGTCACCTAACCCCTTGTTTCCTTTCAAGATTCTGTTGATATCAATGATGATACTAGTCATTCTTAGGAAAATAAATGAGGCGTACTCCCTCAGCCCTTGAAGCCAGGAAGAATAGGAGTGAAAAAGGTATTTTTGTTATTGTTCGAGGTGGAAGATGATGCTGTAAACCAGTTAAGAAGCACCCTTCCAAATTGCCAAGAGGATGTAACCAAGAATAGAGGATCAAACCCACAAATTAAAAACTCTGAGTTATACTTAAGAGGGCAACAAAGATAAACACACAAATGACTTTCAGTTGAGGCAGGAAGAGATTGAACTCTCTTATAAAAACATTGAAAGTAATATTTGATGTATTTGGGAACATCAACTATATTTAGTTGTAATGAATTATATAAACTGGACATTGCAAACTGTTGGTCCCTGAGCCACATCTGGTACCCAGTTGTGTTTTGTTTGGTCTACTCATTATTTTTTTTTTTTAAATTCTTACTGGCTCACAACTTTTAAAAATTAGGGTTGTTTGTATAAAAAAATCAGATTTTTAGTTTTTTTAAAAAAGGAACCTGGCAGCCTGTATCTGCAAGGTGTCAGCTGGCCAGGACTGAGATTCACGGCCTCTTTCACAATTTTCAAACCCCACTTATGTACCCCTGTAGCTATGAGCGATTGAGCCTCAGGGTGAGTGAGGCTGGTCCCTGGGCTGGACACACTCGAATGCCTGGGCTAGCTCTTAGAGTCAGGCTCAAGTTAATTAAAGCATTAAAATTTGCATATACACAGAGCTTGGTGAACTTTTTCTTAATTTTCTGTAAGTAGATTTTTGTCATTGTGAGTTACCTTCAGTGAGTCATATTTTAAGTTCTTTTGGATAGAATTAAACAATCCCGTAGTGTCATTTGTTGGCTCTCTTCACAATTTACTTCTGGACCCAGCCCCCAGGTGGCCTTTTAAGCGAAAGCACTTAATTACTTCCTACAACCTAAGGGAATGTGAAATTACAAATACAGCTAGATTACTAAAGCACATGTTTAGTTCATAATTTGTATCTTCTGCTCATTTCTATCATGCAATAGTTTAGAAGAGGGAGGCTCAGAGAGCAAGGGGACACTAACGACATGTCATGAGTCAACTTTAAATAAGATTTATTAAATTATACTTAGCATAGAAAATTTAGGAAACAATGAAGTGCTCGTGGAGTTCAATTTTCTAATGGAGTTTGGGCTCCTTATTCATCTGAAGAGTTATATATTTCTGGAATGTAAGAATCTCTAATCGTAGATGTATATTACTGTGAAATTACCCATTATCTACGTGACCCATGTCCCTAGCTGATAAGATGTCTATCTAAGAGATGACCAATTAGCGTCATTAATTAACTGGTACCTCATCAGAGAGTTTGCTCATGTCCTTTAACACTTTAAGGATCACTCTTTCAAGTAAAACTTAAGAACTATTTTGTTATAGGAAACCTAGGGAATTAAAACCTTCAGGTTTATTTACTTTTAAAAAAGTGATTTTTTTTCTTTTTTTTATTATTGGTTGTTCAAAACATTACATAGTTCTTGATATATCATCTTTCACACTTTGCTTCAAGTGGGTTATGAACTCCCATTTTTAGCCCATATACAGATTGCAGAATCACATCAGTTACACATCCATTGATTTACATATTGCCATACTAGTGACTGTCGTGTTCTGCTACCTTTCCTATCCTTTACTATCCCCCCTCCCCTCCCCTCCCCACCCCTCTTCTCTCTCTACCCCCTCTACTGACCTTCATTTCTCCCCCTTGTATTATTTTTCCCTTTCCCCTCATTTCCTCTTGTATGTTCTTTTGTATAACCCTGAGGGTCTCCTTCCATTTCCATGCAATTTCCCTTTTCTCTCCCTTTCCCTCCCACCTCTCATCTCTGTTTAATGTTAATCTTCTTCTCATGCTCTTCGTCCCTACTCTGTTCTTAGTTACTCTCCTTATATCAA
>NW_025999990.1:13114983-13142836 GCF_001458135.2 Marmota marmota marmota | reverse complement strand
TACCATTGGTCCACCCGCCTGTTTTGGTACCAGTACCATGCTGTTTTTGTTACTATTGCTCTGTAGTATAGTTTGAAGTCTGGTATCGCTATACCGCCTGATTCACACTTCCTGCTTAGCATTGTTTTTGCTATTCTGGGTCTTTTATTTTTCCATATGAATTTCATGATTGCTTTCTCTATTTCTACAAGAAATGCCGTTGGGATTTTGATTGGCATTGCATTAAACTTATAGAGAACTTAAAAAAGTGATTTTTGAATGAAGGGAATTTCAAAAGCTGAGAATCTTAAAAAAGAAAAAAAAAACAAAGTCAGAAATCTTGCATTTTTGTGAACTTTTCCTTCATGAGTAACTCAGAAAATTTGATTCAAACTTTCCAAAATAAAATTTCCTTTGGCTTGGGACGAAAGCATAATAATTTTCAGTTTAAAAGAAGCTGTTGGAGGACTTTTTTTTTTTTAACAGCATGAGAAAGGAAAGAAATCAGAGCCTCAACAGAGTAATACTAGTGGTGGCATTTTGGGGAGCAGGGGACGTGGTGCTATAATTACTAGAGATGATGTACCCACATCACCCGGACCATTTAGCTGCTAAAATTTGGACTTTCTCTTCCTGGAAAAGCAGAGAGGTGGGTTGTTAGCTGAAAAATTCCTCCCGATGTCAGAATACATACCATCCATTTAGGATTTGTCTATGGGGAAGAAAGAGACACGGGTGAGTGCGCTGGAATACATGTTTTAAATCATGAGATGGAAGTCCAGCTGGAATACTGGAAGGAAATGAGGTCCGTAGGAGGTGAGAGGTGGAGGAAGAAGGGTGAGCTCCTGAGCAGTTGTGGCCCCTTGGTTGACACTTCCCTACAGACGACAATTCCAAGAGCAAGGCAGAACCCCTGAGCTTCCAGAGATGGATGAGAATCTCGGGGGAAGAAAGAAGAGGAGGGAGTATTTTGGATGCTCTGTGAGGAAGGGGGAAAAAAAAAAGATTGGAAAATGTTACAAGCATTCTGTTCATGTTGTATCACTTAGAGCAGTCTTGTCTCCCCAGCCCACTAGTCTGGAACAAAAGTCAGTCTCAAACATAACAACAGACACTGGGGAGCTCTCCAACAAAAGATCACCTCCCAAAGAACAGGATGGTGCTGATGACTGAATGCCAGCCCCAGGAAACAAATACTACAGAGGCATGCCAGGGCCCACGGTGGCTTCTTGCTGCCTCTGAATGAACTGCTAAAAGACCAAGGACTGCGCTGAGAGATAAGATGACCCCAGGCTGAGCCGCAGGTGAGGCTGGGAGGTACCAGACACATCTCCTGCCGCGTGGGGCTGGCAACAGCCGTGGAAACTCCCCCAGTCCGTGGTGCAGAAAAAGACAGAGGCGGATTGTGACTTAGATCTGCAGGTGGAGCTGGGCCTCTACTTTCCTGCTGAAGGTAGAGCAAACACAGAAGGCCAAACTGGAGGATTCGGTATCTCTTCAACTTCACACCATTCCCTCAAAACTAAGCCCAAACAATGGACCACTGGAGAGGTGGTGGATGTCCACTGACCACACACAGTATTAGTTGTATGGCGTTGTCCTCATCCCATGGCCTGGCTCCTGTACCATGCTTCCTTCTGTGAGTTTACTTTGACTTACTGCATCGAGTACCTGCCCATCGCGGGGTACTTTGCTAGCCATTGGTGGTAGATGAATAACACCTAGTCCTTGACTTTGAGCAGCCCACTGCCTGGTTTGGGGAACCAGTGATTTTGATATAAACTATTAAGTGGGGGCATAAAGAGCCACCTGTGGATCCCTAGACTCAGAGGAGGGGCCCTTCGCTCAGCTGGGTAGGGAGGCAGTGACTCATGAAATATGCAGGTGGTGAGAAGAGGGCCGTAGATTGAGCTGTTGCTAAAAAAGTTTTCTGAACTCTGCATTTCATCAATGCCAAGACATTAATCTGCTTTAGCCTCTTTTTTCATATGTCCCTGTTTTGACTCAATTAAAATCTTGGAGTCAGCACTGAGAATGTGATTAACCTCTGTCTGGGATTCATTGGAGATGACCCACTGTCATCGGCTGGAAGCTGCTGTCCTAGCCCCTCCTGCCTTCGTTCCCCACCCATTGGAAAGTCATTTAGCCCCCAGTCCTGATTCTTCCTGCAAACATCTCTGGAACCTTCCACCTGCTGTGCAGACTCAAGACTCTGTGCCATCCTCAGCTATCAGGTTCCTTGTCATACACCATGCCAGCATCTGGAATCTCTGGCACCCTCCTTCGCCACCAGGGATGTGGTCTTTCCGGACAAGAGATCTTCCTGTGTTGTTGCACTGCTCAGATCTAACCATGGTTTTTTATTGCAGACAGAATAAGACCCTTTGGCATTGGCTAAAATGTCCTTTACTAAATATTTAAACAGCACCCAAGAAGATATACAGATAACAAATAAGCCTGTGAACAGATGCTTGATATTATTAACCATTGTGAAATTTAAATTTAAAAGTCCACGAAATACCACTGACAGCTATTAGAATGGCTAAGATTCTAAAGAGGAGGATGCAGAAGAACTAGCTCTTGTACATTGCTGCAGAATGTAAAATGATACGGTCACTTTAGAAAGCAGTTTGTCCATTTCTTATAAAGTTAAATATGTATTTACTGCATGGTGCAGCCATTCCACTGGGTACTCCATAAAAGAAATGAAAGTAGTCATCCAGAAAATACAAACAAATATTTATAGTATCTTTAGTCATAATAATAAGAGATTGGAAACAATCTAAATATTCATTAATAGTGAATGGCTAAACAAATTGTGATATATTCATATAATGCAATAAGAAAAAATAAACTATGGTATTCAAAACGATATGGATAGGCTAGTGAAAGAAGCTAGATAGAAGAGTGTATACACTCTATGTATTAGTCTCACAGGGCTGCTATAAGAAAGAAGCCACAGATGGGCTTAACCACTGTCTTTCAGTGCTGGGATCACGGCACTGGCAGAGCTAATTTCTTGAGTCCTCTCTTTTTGATTTGTAGAAGGCCATCTCCTCCCTGTGTCTCCACATGGTCTTCCCTCTGTACCCATCCATTTTCAAATGTCCTTTTCTTATAAGGATTCCAGTCAGATGGGATTTGGGCCCACCCCAACCTATCTTCACTTAATTACCACTTTAAAACCCCTATTTTCAAATACAGCCACTTTGTGAAGTACTGGGGATTAATACTTCAACTCCATGAATTTGGGAAGGATACATTTCATCCTACAACCTTATATGATTCCATTTATACAAAACTCTGGATAGTACAATCCAATCTACAGACAGAAGGATGGTCAGTGTCTACCTGGGGTGGCAGGAGGAGTCAGAAGTGATGGAGGTATGAGAAAACTTTGGGGGTGGTGGATATGCTCATTGCCATGTTCGTGATGATGATTTCCTGGGTATATTTGCCACAGTCTGGCTGGGCACAATTCAGGAGCCACTTGTCAAAAGAAACGAACTTTATTTTTAGAACCACACAGGCCAAACAAAACCACTCCCCAGGAAAAACCCTCAGAGCCCAACTGCCACCACCGGCTTCCCACAAGCCTCTCTCACCACCACAAGCCTCTCCACCTCCCACAATCCTCCTGCTCTTGAGGCCGATTGGCTGGGTCGTGTGGGCGGAGCCAAAAAAGTCCCCCAATGAGCAGCTCCCTGGTCTGAAAGGGCAGGGAAACAGCCCAATGAGCATCACCGCAGAGGAGCCAATCAGCTAGATGTCGCTGGGGCGCTGTGAGCCAATCATCAGCTGGCAGTCTGAAAGTTTGCTGGGGCCCCTTCGGCTGTGGCTCTCAACATATTTTCATGCACCAAACTCATTGCATCATGTACTTTAAGTATAAATATGCCTAGTCTCTTGTGAGCCAATTATATATCATTAAAGCTGTTCTTTTAAAAAATATCTGTCCTGCTCTCTCACCTTCCCAATCTGCTCAAGTCCTTGGTCCACTGTTCCCTTTTAATACCACATACCCCTTACTATACCTGATTCTTTCAGTTATTTGAATATTGTAAAATCTCTCGGTTGGCCAGGAAGACTTTGCAAATGTTTCCTGTGCCCCCAAACGCCCTTCTTCCTTTTCTCTTGGATAGCCCTTTGCAGACAGCAGCCATCTGCAGGTTGAGACAGGCTGAGATGGGCTGTCCATCCTTCCTGCTTCCACAGCTTACTTTGTTTCCCTTTATGTCAATTTATTTTAAGTTAAGGAATTTTGTCTTGATATCTCACTTTTTTTAAAAAAAATTGGAATCATTTTAGATTGATAGAAAAATTACCAAGTTGAAAACAGTCCAGAGCATTCCCATATACCCTTTATCTAATTCTTTTGTTAGGGTTGATATTTGCATTACTCTGTCCAAACTAGGGCCCAACACTGGCACATTACTATTAACTAAATACCAGACTTTATTCAGATTTCAGTAATCTCTCCATTCGCATCCTTTTTCTGTCCCAGGATCCAATGCAAGATACCATTTGTCATTTTATTTTCTCAGTATTCTCTGGTCTCTGACAGTTTCTCAGACTTCCTTTGTGTGTGTGTGTGTTTTTTTTTTTTTTTGCTATATTTTTTAATCCCCAAAGCTACCTTAATACTTAGTTTCTAGAAATGCAACTAGTAAATGTTTGTTAGATAAATGGATTAATTCATACGTGTCTTTTTGGTTGGCTGAATTCAGAGCAAGGGTGCAAATGTAGACTGTTCACAACACCAGAGCTCCCTAAGCAAGTGCAAACCGTTAAATGATAGGATATCATTCTGGGGAAGGATGAGGCCTGGTCCTGGAATCAAAACTCTCTGACTCACCCATTCCCACTCCTGCGGCAACCAGAGTTACTCCTGGGTGGGAAAGAAGAAAGATCTATTAAAACAGACAATGAGTTCACCCATCCACAAATGTGAAATCCCACACACACACACACAATATTTATGACCAAAAAGAAAAAAAAAAAAAAAGGAATGCATGTTGAACTATTACACAGGGATTGTGGAAAGAGCCCAAGTTGGTGAAGACTGGAAATCAGCAGAAACGCCCCTGAAAAAACAAAATCAGCATGTGCTTTAAACAAAGCACCAGGCAAGACAGCCTCACCCACTTCTCCCTGGATGCCTTGTGGAGTCCTTTAAATAGAATGCACCATCCTTCCCACTTTGGCACTTCAGAGTGTCCTTCATGCAAGGAGATCACTAACTGATCATCTTCAAGCTGGGTCAGTGTTGGATGGAGTCTGTTTTACTCACCTGGGTGGCCACTGGTACAAGCCTCCAGGTCCTTCTCCTGGTAGCTGGGTGGGAGGTGTGCTAGGAAGTTGAAGATGAGTTTAGAGTTCACTACCTTTAATACAGGAAGGAGTTGAGAGTTGCAGAAAGCCCAGATCATTCACAGAAAGCCATTATGCTAAGTTTCCCCCGTGGACTGTTCTCATGAATGGATTTTCTTTGTAATAACAACAAAAACCTACCTGGTCTTTTCCAAGCCTGGAACTTAGTTTGCGCGGGGAGCATGAGTGATGAGGCTGTTCCTTGGCTTTCTGAGCTAAAGCTGTGTGGGTATGAGGCGGGAGAGATGAGGCAGAACAGGTTGGAGACTGCTGAAAAGCCGTTCACTGCTCAGAGAAGAGGACTTCAACCATCAGGCTCCCTACCCACTGGATTTCTCAGGTCATTCAGTCACCTAAAGTGCAGCCATTTCCTCCATTCTTTCCTCATTACTAATCTTCTGTCTCTGGAGAACGTGGACTTATTATAGAATTTCTTGACCCCTGTCCAGTGCAAAGAAGAGTGACTTGGGACAAGAAGGGAGCATACAACGTCTGCTTTTCCTGTCTTTAGAAAATTGCAATCTACCACAGATAAACTAGAGCTAATCTCTGTTCAGTTTATCCACTTCGATCAACTTTGCTTAAGCGTCCACAGTGTCCCCTGAGCTCTCCACCTTAGTCCTGGGGCTGGCAGACTCTTTCTGCAAGGTACCCAATAGTGCATTCTTTTAGAGATACCAGGTATCACTTGCAACAACTTGGTTCTACTATTGGCTTTTCATGCAGTAACAACCAAAGCATGAAAACAGGCATAGACAAGACATTAATGAATGAGCAGGACTGCTTTCTAATAAAACTTTATTTAAAAAAATCCAAAACTGTGGCAGGCTCAGTTAGACTCATGGGTCATAGTTTACAGATAAAATTTAGTTTCTATAAAACCAAACTCAAGGGGCTGTATCTGTGGCTCAGTGGTAGTGCACTTGCCTGGCATTATGAGGTACTGGGTTCAATTCTCAGCACTACATATAAATAAATAAAATAAAGGATTATCAACAACTAAAATAATAATAATAATAATAATAATAATAATAATAATCAATAAACTTAAAACTGTAAAGCTTAATCTTATTTCCCTGATATTTATTTGTAAAAGCCCCATGAAAAATTTCTTCCTCAGATAAATTTACATCTTATTATTTAGAATCTTTCTCATGTATTATATTTTGCTTTATCAAGGTTCCCAGTATTCACCTAGGTAATGATAATATCTTTCCTTTCTATAGATAATGATGGCATTTCTTAGCAGAATCCCTTTGATTCTGTCATTGCTGGTTATCTCTCTGGTATAATCTTTGAAAGCACAGCTATTTCAGATCATTGGGTGTGGCCCTACCCTATCCTAAAAATTCAAATGAAGATTTATGGTGCCATTTCCAGGAACTATAATCTATCAGATAACCTAGATTATCTAAGAGACCCTCTATTTGGTGAGCCCTGACAGTGGGCAGGGCTCTTATCTCCATCTATCCTCTCCCTGAGCTTATTTACTCAACTGACAAGGACACTCCCTCTTGAATGTCTGCTACATTCCCCTAAAGAGTAATATCCACTTTACCACTCTGCATCTCCCACCCTAAAATGAATTTGCATAAATAGCACTGCCAACTAATCAAATGTTCAGTCTCCAATTAGAAATTATCTTTGATACTCTCTCCACATATTCTTCATATCAAGATAGTCATAAATCCTGCAGTCAGATGGGTTCCAACTCCACTCCACTACTTCTCCCATCTCTGGTGCCATTCTGTCACCCAAGCCCTATGGCCCCTGGTCTGGATCATGGTACCACCTCCCATCTCCCTGTTGTCTGCTCCCTCCTGCGTGTCTGCAGCCAACACCCTCAGGGTGGCTTCTATAGAGTAAAACCCACTGTGCCACTCCACTTGGGTAAAGCCTACCATCTTTCCTGACCGCCAGCATGTTGGTTCAACCCTCCCTCCAAACCATATAGAAAATTCTGTCTACTTCTCCCCATCTAATAACTGTAAGGGCGGCTCCCATCTATTTTGATTGAAGTCAAAAGAGGTTGACCCCTTCTCTTAATCTAATTTAAAGTTGAACTTCAGGCAATCAACACTTAGACCTGCCCAAGACCTTTGCATTTTCTGGTCCTTCCCCCTAGGTATATGGGTAGCTATCTCTTTCCCAACATGTAGCTTTCTGGACAAATGTCTCCCATTTAGAAACTTGCCCTACCATCCAAAACCAGGCTATGTCTCTAACCTCAGGGACTCCTGATCTCATTACCCTATTTTATCTTTCCTGTAAAACCTACCAGTTCCCGTCATTGTTTGCCTACTTGCTCATGTGTTTATCATCAGTCTCATCCCCAAACACAGACACTTCCCTTGGGCAGAACCCCTGTCTCTCTTTTTCATCTTGGCACCTACAACAGTCCTGGAATATGGTGGGTGCTCAAAAAATATTTGCTGTCTGCTGTGGGACTTGGCCTCTGGGTCTTCAGCTGCCAGACCTCCTAATGAGTGACCATGGCAGTCAGCTGCATGATGATGGTGATAGAGCAGGAAGACGGGCCGGGCATCTGACACTCTTATTGTAGAAAGCAGGAGTTACGGTAATGTCGGGGACCTAGCTAGTGCAAGAACCCTCTTAAGCCAAAGCAGAACAAAAATCCAAAAGGTAAAGATAACCTCACCAGGAAAAGAAAGAGAAATGTCTCATCTGTCTGCACATTTCTTTAGAAAATGGCTATTTGAGTTATATCTCCACATAGGAGTTCTCCTGGGCCCTTTTATAACTGCCCAAGTGACTCGAGGAAGCCAAGGCTCTTTAGAAGAGGATTTTCAGCTGGCCTGGGCACCAAAACCTATTCTTATTGTTCCTTGTCTATTTCTAAAGTAGCAGTAGGTCCTAAAGAACCTGAAATCTATTGTGTGAATTAATATAAATCAGTAATTTCGACAGGTTAGCTGGTAGCATTCAGAGTTGTTCTGTATGAAGACCATTTAGTCCAGATGTCAGGGGACACTAGCTCAGGTGGCACACGGTGCCAGATTCCCACCTTATTCCGCTGTTAATCATTCTCTGGCATTCTCCCACTAATGGCTTTCTTTAGAAAATAGGAAATGAGTTGGACTCAGAAGCATCAACAGTGGCCCAGATTGCCACTGCTTTTCACGGCCCACAGATCACTCTAGGATTGTGTAGATTTTAGGTGCATAAAATTATCATCATGGTTGAGTTCAGTGTCCAGTTTAGGTATTCGATCCTTTCATCTGTTTTTCAAAAACCTGGGTTCATATTGGCTCATGATGAAGACGTTCCTTTTGCTTCACTGTGACCCAGCATTCTTTTGAAAGTCACAGTTACAGTGGTAAAATGGAATACTAGATGTGGAAAACTAACGCATGCCTCTCCTCTTTTATGACACTTTCTGTCTGCACCAAAGCACAAATTCATGGTAGGACCCTTGGGAATAAAGAACACTGAGAAGAAAGGAATTAAAAACGAGACATTGTCCTTCCCCTCGAGACATTCTGAGGTACTGTATAGATAATAGAGCACTGGATAGTTTGTAGCTTATTTAAGTGATAATTACTTTCTATTCTGACTTATTTTAAAGCATGTGCATTTTTGCCCCTAGTAGAATGAAGCTTTTTGAAAGAAGGATCCATTGTCTATGACAACTTATATTTTTTTTATTTAATTATACAAGTGGAAGAGTTTTCTAATTACCACTGGGTATCCATTCCCTCCTTCCTCTTCAATAAAGGATACCTTTGAATTGCAGTGAGCCCAGTTAAAAATAAAAACAAAAATCCCACATATCCCAGCCTTCCTGTATGTGGGGATCCATTAAAAGTAAATAAAAGTCATTGGATAAGTCTTCTCTTTTGCACTTCTTCTTCTTCATTTTGTTTTCTCTTCCTGCCTGACGTTTGAATGTGCCAGCAGGAGCTCCTGCAGCTAATTTGGAATCATGAGATTTCTAAAAGTACAGGAAGGTCTTTGGCTCTGTCATCTTGAACTGTTGCTGCAATAACACCAACAATTGTTGACTCAGACTTTTAGTTACATGAGAAAAATAAGCCTATGTTTATTTAATCCACTGGATTGCAATCTGTAGTCAGTGGTTTAACATAATCCTAAACTCATAGCACCATACCACTTCATTTCAAACCAGATTTGAGAGGACAACCAACTCCTCTTCATTATATTTTCAAAAGCAATTAACACTACCTCTTGCCACTAAAGTATTCTATGAAGAAATGTTGAATGAGCTCTAGGAAGACTAACTTCAACTCCATCAAGAGCATCCTTTCTCTCCTGTGCTTTACCTCTATGATTTTCTTTCATTTTTTTTCCCCAAGAAGAAACATTTTATGATTCAAAATTACAAATGGAATTCATTGTGAGAAACATCCAGCTAAGCCATTTATTTCAAGATAGCCTTTATTTTGTAGCTTTTACTATTTTGTTTCTCATATTTTTATGTTCATTAAGTGCCTACAACGTAAAAATAATATGTTACAGTTACTCAGCATGTTTAACTTATCAGGAACTCATTAACTCTTCTGTTCTCATTTTACCCACATCCTAGCAAGGGATAAAAAAATAATTAGCTGTATTTCATATTGGAAAGCCTGAGATACAAATAGTGGAAGTGACCTTTATTTCTAAAAATAAGTTTGGGCTAAGGACCAAAGTCTCTCAATTCCATTGCTAACTCATCTCTTTCCTTAAAAGATGTCCAAGGACACCAGTTCTATATGGCCATCTGGAGCACTGTGTTAAGTAGGATTCTGAAACTTCATCTAGGCTCAATAGACAAGAGGGCAGTAATCAGTTTAGCAATGCCTGTTGGAGACATAAGGAATACGCGGAGTTCTCCATGGCGGCTCAGTAACTTTATTTGCTAGTCCGCATCTGTAACAAGGTGGATTTACTGTCTCTCTCTCTCTACCACATACACAGAGCTAAAAGGCACCTCATCTTTTAGTAAAATTTTCTCAATCCCAGTTTTTCTCTGCCAATCATTTTTCTACTCATTTATTCAATCTATTTTACGTATTTTTGTGTGATGTATACAGTCACACAGTGTGTGTATGTGTGTGTATACACACACACACACACACATATATATATATATTTAGAGAGAGAGAGAGAGAGAGAGAGAGAGAAAATATGTATCTCTATGTTGCTGTTTATTTTTCTATCCCTGCATCAACTTTAATTCTAAATTTTAAATTATTTACTTATATATTTATTTATTATTTTAGTACTATCAATTGAACTCAGGAGTGCTTTACCACTTATCCACATCCCAGTCCCTTTCATTTTTTTATTTTGAGACCGTGTCTTTCTAAGTGGCTTAGGGCTGCACTAAGTTGTTGAAGCTGGCTTTGAACTTGTGATTCTCCTGCCTTAGCCTCCCAGGTCACTGGGATTATAGGTGTGTACCACCAGACCCATCTAAGATTTTTAATCCTATAAAAAATAGCCAGTTTTTCACAGAACTACTAGAATTTCAACACACACCAAAGTAAAGACTTTGATGAGAGTATGGTTCTGAATTAGTTGGATAATGGTCAGTGTGACATCATTTCTATCTCATCCTGCCTGGGAGGAGGAGAAGCTAAATCTTCAGTCCCCTTTTAAGTATGCAATTGTAAAGGCCTGGGGTTCAGCAGACTCCTGTAACGAGCCAGATAGTACATCTTTTTAGGCTTTTCAGGCCACAGGCCTGTAACATAGCAATTCAACGCTGCCCTGGAAATTCCAGCAAATGAGTGGGTGTGGCTATTCTCAAGGCCAAAGGAAGGCAAGGAGCTTTTGACTCTAGTTTGAGGACCCTCACACAGGAAATGGTTCATGGCAGAGGGAACTGGAAGACTGGGATGGTTTCCCACAGGAGACCTGTGTGAACTGCCGTTTATCATCTCTCCCTATTTCAGGCCACGATGAAGACATCTAATGTACAAGGGGTGGTGAGGCTCGAGGGCTTGATTGTGGGTACAGCTAAATGGTGCCCTACCTGTCTGAGAAGGGAACACCTCCAGCAGTCATTTGAATGCTTCACCCCCAGTAGGGCTCTTGTCCCATCCACCTGCAGCAGGAGGCCTGAGCCTGTGGGTGACACAGAGCAGGCAACCCCTGGAGCTGAAGCAAGAGCAAAGCCCCCATTTAAGGGGAATTCTGCCCAGCTCTAGGCCACTGTTGTTGTGTGGTGTTATGGTTGGATGTGAGATATTCCCCAAAAGCTCACATGTGAGACACTGGAAGAAGGTTCAGAGGAGAAATGATCAGGTTGTGATAGCCTTAACCCAATCATGAACTAATCCCCTGATAGTGGTAACTGAAGTGTAGGGTGTGGCTGGAGGAGGTGGGAATTGGGGCGTGGCTTTGGGGTATGTATTTGCGTCTGGCAAGAGGAGTCTTTCTCTGCTTGCTGATCACCCTGTGAGCTGCTTCCCTCAGCCACCCTCTCCTACCTTGTTGTTCAGCCTCACCTTAAGCCTGGGGGGAATGGAGGTGGCTTTCTAAGGACTAAGACTTCTGAAACTGAGCCCTCAAATAAACTTTTCCTTCTCTAAGTTGTTCTGGTCTGGTCTTTTAGTCGCAGCAAGTGAAATAGTTGACCAAAACATGTGGGAATGGGGTTGAATTATTGCCAGGTCTGAGTTTTCAGAAGGTTGAAGTCCACATGCTAAATAGTCTTTACTGTTTTTTTTTTTTTTAATTTTAACAGATTATTTATTTATATATTTATTTGCTTTTAATTTTTGGAACAGGGGATTGATCCCAGGGATACTCTACCACTGAGCTACATGCCTGGCATCCCCCATCTTTTTTTTTTTTTTTTTTTTTTTGAGACAGGATTTTACTAAGTTGCTGAGGCTGGCTTTTTTTTTTGAGACAGGATTTTACTAAGTTGCTGTGACTCTCCTGCCTCAGCCCCAAGCTGCTGTGATTATAGGATTGGGCCATTGTGCCCTGCCTTAGCAAATTGTTTAAATTTAATTTTTTTTTTAATTTCTATTGCTGCAAGAAATCCAAGTATAGGGACTGGATCAGGAAGCACCATTGTGTGCCTATTTCCACAGTCCAAGTATTGAAAAGGAAATGGCCTATTTCAGGGATATATGAATGAGCTAACATCAACATATAGCCAGGCCTCATTTATTTCATGGTAAAGTGCTAAGAACTTCAGGACTTTGGTGAATCTTCATAAAAATCCAATTCATTAAGTCGATATAAATTAATAAGCATGTGTTCTGCTCCAGGTGTGGTCCTAAGAACAGGGAAGGCATCTAGCGGTAAAGGAGACAGAGCAATATCGCCTGCTCTCATGGAGCTTTGATTCCACGTGTTGGTAGGTTTACAAGAATATATGTGCAGGAAATGGAATTGAAGGAAGGCATTTGGGGGGAAGTTGATCTGAAAAAAGAATCACTTATTCCCAAAATCAAAAAGGGTGGAAAAATTTTCAGAAAACATCAAAGAATTATAATAGAAAGGCTTCATTTTAACTATGTGGATAAGTCATTGAGTAGCTGAACTCCGGCTTCATGGATGATAAATAGGAGAAACCCTGGTATACTTCCAAGGGTGGGGTCTAAGTAAGGTATCAGAAGGAACTTCCCAACATTAGAATTGTTAAACAGAAACAGGTGGCAGAAGTGACTGAGGACTCTTTCTCTTTGGAGAGCTTTAGCAATGGGCTAGGAAATATCCATCTAAGCATACAGTCTCTCTGCGAGGCAGGGAGTTGGACTGGAACCAGGCCTGCGTATTTCATTGAAAATATATTAAATTTCTAAATTTGTTACTTTGGTCTAGAGAGTTATCATGTTTTTTTTTTTTTTAATTTTTTTTAAGTTTGTGCTTAGAAAGGTCTCTTCTTCCATAGATCAAGCTACATAGATGAGCTCATGTAAGAAATGCATTTTTTAATTTTAGCACTTTCTATAAATGGGTTTTCTAAACCCTAAGCTGAAGTTGTTACCACGACGGGGAACATGGAGATAATTTTTCATTCTTTCATGCTATGCTGAATGCCAGCAGTGGAAGCTCCTAAAAATAATCATACCTTGTATTTATATAGTGCCTTTCCTGGAGGTTCTCAAACTGCTCTGCAGACATCATGTAATTAATCCCTATAAAGCATCCTGAAGGCGGTAGTGTAATATTAAGTTAATATCTGTCTTGTATGTAAAGGTTATGCATTTCATACTTACATGTTGCATTTATATTGTTTTCTGTGAACTCTAGAGCAGACATATGACATGCTGCCAAAAACCTTGATTATGATATTGCAAGGAATGACAAGCAGGAGAGGCGGAGATTATGAGCTGCAGTCTGCAGGGGCCTAGAGGGAAGTCATGCCTAGCTGCTGAAAGTTTGTAAAAGTTTAACTTTTTTTTTTAAGGGTTCATGGGAGGTATTACAGGAATACAAGATGAGGGCGTGGAAAGAGATTTATAACACTCTTGCAAAACACTCCTGCAAAAAAAAAAAAAAATGTCTGATGTATTGGAATGGAGATAAATGAGAGAAGATAGTCCTGGGATGAGATAGGGGATACTTCAAGTCACTAATGTGCCAGGTCTGCCTTTTCTCCATCTACATTTCCCTACAACTCTGCAAAATGCTTTTGTCTCCATCACCTCTGCACATTTATTAAAAATTATAAATGGGGACCAGATCTACAGTCAGCCACAAACACTTTAGTATGAATTTCAGCTGGGGCGACCTCTGCCAAACATTTTTCCTTTTGAAACCTTCTCTCTAATTTTGCAATGGATATTAAATGAGTCTATATTTGTATAGCTCTTAGACTATTGTCAAGCAGGTAATAGATGTTTATGCAAATCATTATTATTGTTTATGAACATGGCAGACATCATTGAGAGAGATTGACAGTATCCTGGGTCCCTGCAGACATTTTTGCATCCTTGAGATTGACCTCATGGGTAGCCTTCAACTCTATCTATGCAGAATGCTGGTCCTGGTGGAAATACAGCAAAAAACAAACAAACAAAAACTCACCACCATGGCCCCCGCAGGTGGCTGGAGAATTGACAGAAGAAACAGGGAGGGAGGGAGGTCAAATCTGAGGAGCTTTGCTGGGAGAGATGATGAATTGGATATGGAGAGAAAAAGGTGAACACAACTCTGGAGAGAACCCCAGGTTCCAGCTGGAGGGGTGGCATTTGGCTACCGCAGAGCAGGCTCAGGTCTGGAAAGGGGGAATGTTTACGTAGGCTCCAGCTCGTGCCCAGCCCAGCAGGCTGCCTGCAGGTTCACAGCTGAACATTTCCATCATGGCACTCTGCTCTCCACAGCAGCCAACAGGAGGGGACAGCCAGGGACATTCTCGCCAGCCCAGAGGTTCTGGTGCCGCCCTTGAGTGTGTCTGAACTGGCAAGAGCGCTCTGGTGATTTTCCACGGGCCAAGTCAATCTTCCGTGCTCATGGGCCCAAAATTTAGCATTTGTACTGGTTTCAAAACTCTTCTCATTGGCTCTGATAATCCCTTTCAAACAAGCTGAAGACTTAGCACCAAATCTATTTTCAAGTGTGAACCAGGCCTTGAGCGTCCCAGACCCTCAGCCCGGGGTATATTGTCTGTTTTCTGATGGTTCTCCTTCAAGCACCTAACTGAGTCTTGGCTCACCCCAAAAGGAAGACATTCTTGAGCGTAGGCCCAAGGCTGTGGAATTCTGCCCTTGGCACAGAAGAGGGAGTCTCAAAGGAGGCATTCAGAATGACCTTAGATGCGTGAGTTCTGCCATGCGGTAGCCACGGAAGATTCAAGGCCACCCAAGAATATAATGGATGGGCTTCTCTCCTGCATGTTGGCTGCAAGAAAAATATTTTCTTTTTAAGATTTAATCAAGTTTTAAACAATAAGAGAGCTGCCTTGGACATTTTATTAAAGATGTTTATTTTATTATAATGCACCTGTAAAAAAAACTCTGCAAAAAAGATGTTTACTTTATAGAGTTTTTGAGAATTTTAAGATCAGCCTGTGGAGTGGTAGAAACCAGTATTATCATTTACGATGCCCATATTAGTGTCTATCCAGAGTAGGTGACATGAAGGCAGGGCTTGGTTTTCCTAAAAGCTCATAAATACTACTATATATTTTCCTGGAAATGTTTATACAAGTCGTCATTGTATTTATGAATAGGTAGGACTGGCCTTCTGTGGAAACAGTGGAAGTTTAGTAATTTGGATGTTTTCTGCTTCCGTTAGAATGAACATTTCTTGAAGGTGGTATCGGAGAGGCATGTTTTGGGTGCAGGAGAGAAAAACAGACTTGAAACTAGCTTGAGCAAATGGGGGATGTACTGGCTCAAATGGGATGTAGAAAGGATGGACAGTCCCCAAGCTCTTTTGGATCAGGATGCAGAAGAAGTGCTTCCAAACCTCTCTCTTACCTCCTACCTGAAATCTGTTTTCTCCCCTATTGGATTTTTCTCAGGCAATTTCCCTCTATGTCTTGGTGAAGATGGCTTCCGGCTTTCATCATTCTTACTGCTCCATCAAGAGGCTGGGACTGGTTTTGTGGCTAAGGAAGTGGGGAAGAATGACCACCTGGGCCTGTTGCTGTGGGAGTGAGCTGGTGGTGTGGATGTCCAGTGGGAGGAGGAGGAGGTTCAACTTGAGACAGTGCAACCCGAGCCTTTTCAGGGACTGAGGGGAACTCAGGTTCCTTGATCTAGCTCTATCCATCCCCCTACCACCACTCCTGACTCCCTCTCCTCTCACCCCCTGTTTTTTCTTTTTTAAATTTATTTTTTGATTTTAAGATATTTCTACTTGATTTTTTAGATATGCATGACAGTAGAGTGTATTTTGACATATCATACATACAGAGTATAATTTATTCTAATGAGGATCCCATCCTGTGGTTGTACACGATGTAGAGTTACACTGGTCGTGTATTCATATATGAACATAGAAAAGTAATGTCCCATTCATTCTACTGTCTTTCCTGTTTCCCATCTCCCCTCCCTTCCCTTCATGGCTCTTTGTCTAATCCACGGAACTTCTATTCTTCCTTCCCACACCCCCATTGTATGTCAACATCTACATATCAGACAGAACATTTGGCCTTTTGGTTTTTTGGGATAGGTTATTTCACTTAGCATGATAGCCTCCAGTTCCATCCATTTACCAGCAAATGCCAAAATTTCATTCTTCCTTATGGCTATATTCTGTTGTATTCTTTTTTTAAGTGTGAATATCCTCCTATTCTTGAGTGGTTGCCCACTCCTGTGTTGTATGGGATAAACACTTGTACTTGAGGAACAAGAAACCATACAGAGCAAGAAAGTGGCATGTCCTAGAAGGAAGACAGGGTCTTATTTCCTTAATGGGGGAGAGGGATTTGGGGCACCCTCAAAAAAGAGAGAGTTCTACTCCAGGACAGAAACTGACCTGTGAATTATTGTTATATTCTCCCCGATACCTGCCAATGTAGGTGGCAGCCTGATCCCTGCATATTGGATCTGAGTCCTGGAAAACCTTGTTTCCCTCAAATGTCTGTTTTCCAGTGAGCTCAGGGTTGGCCAAGTGAAGTAGGACAGTCAGATGCTTTTTCTAGAGTCCCCCCCATCCCAAGGCTTCATCCCATTCCTATGTTCCATTTGATATGAACCAAGGAGGATGAGCCTAGGTGGCTAGTCTAGAACAGGATCCTAATATCTAAGTGTCCTGCTTTTTGCCTAGTCAGAGGGCCACATGACCTGGGGCTTATGGCCATACAGAATAAAGACTGCATATTCAAGCCTTCTTGGCAAGTAAGTGTGGCCTCGATGGTTCTGGTCTCTGATATGGGTGGAATTCATAATGGGCACCTTTCAGTCCCACTCTTAGGGAGACACCTGCTCCTCTTTTTTTCTTTCCTGTTCCAGAGGCTGGAATGTGGGCAGTGACCCCACCTTGGGAGACACAGATGAAGGCAAAGTCTTGGGAATGGTAAAACCACAGGAGGGAAGGAACCTGGGACCCTGACTCCATGCAGCCCGCAGCCCACAGCGGCCGCCCACCTGGATGACCTCTTACAGCAGTGCAGCCTCTTGGGGTTTAGAGAGAGAAACACACGTGATAGAACAAGAATCTATTACCTTGCTGAAGTCACTGCTGCTTGGGGTGTCTGTCCCATACTATGATCCTAAGTCCTCACTAAATCTGTGGGCCAAAAGCTTCTATAGGAACATTTGGATCAAACAATCCAGAAGATGCACCACTGCAAATTGGTCATTTGTAGTACTGATGTACTAATTTGTACTGATGTACTAAAAATGTACTAAAATGGAAAAGAACTTAGAGAATCTGAAATAATTACTTTTTGACATTCAGGGGGAAAAAAAAGCAACCCAGATCTTTAAAAAAATTGAGAGTGATAAAAATAATTAATTGAACAGCCTGAGAGCGTGACATTTGTAATGTGTTATGGAAATCAGAGACTTAAGAAATTTTTGAACTGAAAGGAACAGGAAAGTTGACCTGGTCTCATCACCTGGCTTAACCACCTCAGTTTCAAGCAGTTTCTCATCTTGGCACTATTTATATTTTTAGGCAGATATTTCTTTGTTGTTAGGTGCTGTCCTATACTTTGTAAGATGATGAGCAACAACTCCACTGTATGATCAACTGTATGAACTACTTTTTGATTAAACAGTTTCCTTTCTAGGTATATTCCTAGAGGGGTTGAAATAGATTCTAGTTGAAATTTTTACACCCACGTGCATCTCAGTATCATTCACACTAGCCAAAATGTGAAACAGTCAAGTGTTCATGGACAGATGCGTGGATAGTTTTACACATATCTTATTTGTTTAGACTGAAAATGGGAGGAAATGCTGACACATGTTACAGTGTAGATGAACCTTGATGTTACCATGCTAAGTGATATAAACCAACCACTAATGAACAAATCTTCTACAACCCAGCATAGACCGTTCTCATAGCCAGAAAATAGAAAGCTGGCTGCCAGGCTAGGGGGAGGAAGGTTAATAATGTTGTTCATTATTAGCACCAACCCCATCTCAATCATGACAATCAAAAACATCTCAAGACATTGTGAAATGTGCCCTGATGGGTGGTGGGGAATTTGCTGCCAACTGAGAAGCTCAATTTAAGAGACTGAGAAATTTAGATCTGGCTGCCTGGAGAGTTGGATTGCTTCTATAGGCTGCTCTATCTGCAAGTCTGAAACATGCAAGTCATTAGTAGTACTGATGTACAACTTGGGAAAACATTAAAAGGAAAATACTTTAAAATAAATAAAAACCAAGTGATAGCAATAGTGAAAGTCAAGCTTCTTAGGTATCATCTTAATCTTTAGCTATAACCCTTTGGACCAAGGCTCTCCCATTTTTACATTAAGCATCCCAGAGGTCTAGTCGACTTACACAAAGTTATACATCTAAGAAGTAATAAAACCTGCATTTGCACATGAGGTAACCCCATAGAGGTGCCCATCCCTTTAAGATAAGATCTGTAATAAGCAAAGCTTCTTCCATGTTGAATCAAGTTATCCAAAACAAGCTGAACAGGTATGTAAGGATTCATTCAGCTTTTCTTTAATCAACTTATGTATTTCCTCATTCAACTATCCCATACTGAATGCTAACTATATCCAGAGCATTGAAGGATGAAACGTGAGCAGGAAAACACTTTACTGCTAGACCCTGATGTAAATTTTGCAAGTATTAGTTCTTTGATTCCTAGAACAATGATAGAATATGGGTCCTGTTATGATGATCGTTTAGAGATGTGGATATGGAGGCATCTAAGTGCTTTGCACTTTGCTGAAGGTCACCAAGCCAGTGAGAAGCAGAGTAAGGTTTCAGATGGGGGCAGTTTGACTCTGTTGGTTTTCTTGGGCTGTCACAAAGAAGAACCACAAACTGGGTGGCCTCAAACCAGAAGAAATTTGTGGTCTCAAAACCTGGAGGTTTTGCAAAACCAAGGTGTTGGCAGAGACACCCTTGCTCCCTCATACCTGTGGGGAAACCCTCCTCGCCTCCTCCTCCTAGCTCTGGTGGTTGCTGGCAATCCTTGCTCTTCATTGGTATCTTGCTCAACTTCTCTACTTCCAATGCCATGTGGCATCCCCTATGAGTTTCTGTATTTACAAGCCTATCTTCTTACAGAACACTGGGTATGTTGGGTTAGAGGGCCACTTACACCAGGTGTGACTTCATCTCAATTACATCTGCAATCTGAGGCCCTTAGTGTTAGAACTTCAATATATCTTTTGTGGAAGACACAATTCAACTTGTAAGTCTTCTTAAGTACTGTGTCCTGGTGCCTCCCTTTAGGTGCAGTGGAATCCCTGTCCCTTGGGAGCACAGAAGATAAGAATGCGCTCAAATAATTGCGATGACACCAAAGCTGGAGTCTTTTCATTAGTATTTCGGGAGAGCTAGGTGCTGTGGAAGTTCCAGGAAAAAGGAGAGGTGGAACTGGGGCTGTGGAAGCGGGTGTTCATGGGTGGGAAGAGAGGAAGAGAGAGGGATAGATTGGCTGTAGACCAAAAAAGCACCAAGTTGGGAAAACTTAGGGCTGGTTACTTGAAGAAGACACTATTGCTGAGGATATAAGGTCTACACATAGCAATAGCAGGTGTCAGAAAACGACAGCTTTTCAAGAACAGAAATTCATAAGATGAACTCAACCAGCTCTTTCACTTAAGGATGGTAACTTATTGCACAACTGGGGTCACTGAAGTCAAGAGAGATTAAAAGACTTGCCTGTAATAGCATAGCTGGTTAATGATGGAGAATGAGACACATTTTTTTTTCTATCTGGTGAAGTGTTTTTTTCCTATATAAATATCTTATAAAGCTATAAAAATAGATCGGGGGTATGTCATGAGCTCTTGAATACCAGGCTGAAAGTCAATGGATTGAATTATAGAATGACAAGTTTTGATTGTGGGGGAAAAGCCATTTCCAGGGGCCCATAAGTAGATCAGGTCCTGGGTGAGAAATGGAACCAGCCAGAAGAAGGCAGGGGCTCTTGGACATTCAGCAGGGACACAGTGGGGCCGTGAGCTGGAGTCCAGCAGAAAGAGTGAAAAGAGGTAAAGAAAATCTTCTTCTCTTTTCTTCTTTTCTCTCTCTCTTTCTTTCTTTAGATATGAAACAGGCAGAACCCTAGATGGTTTGGATGGAGGAAACAGCCAACATGACTTTGAGATTTGAGGTCCTAGAGATAATGGAAGTGCCACCAGTAGAAAGGAGGCTTTACAGGATACTAATTGGTGGTCAACTGTACTCATTTGCCTGGACCAAACGGTATCCTAGAAACTAGAACTTTTAGTGCTAAAATCATGGAAACCCCATTTAAAGGCCTGGCATAAGTGGGTCTCCTTAGAGGAAAAACTAGTTTTTGCTTTTATTATTTTTTAGGACGATAATTAATACTAATTTAATTAATTAATACTTTAATTGATACTAGACTTACAGTTATAAAACCTAAGATTAGGGCAAGAATTCCAAAAGCATCATTTAACTCTAAAATTCTTTGAACCTGTGAATGCAGCTAAGATTATCTTAACTGGTTATATTTTTATAAAGCTGAAAAATATTAAAAGCAGCAACAAAAGAGTTAGTTTTGGAGGCTACATCCTGGAAGGTCCTAGCCTCACTCAACTCATTATTCAGATCTAAATCTGAGCCTCTAACTCAGTCTCCCATTGCAGGTCTTACCTGCTGTTCAATTTGCCATCCATTTCACAAGTAAAATCTCCCTCCTCCTCTTGCTTGGGTATAAAAAGAATTACAAGGTTTTGACAACACGTCTCTTCCTTTGTTGAGAGCAGATCCTTGATCTCAGAGTTATTCACATCAAATCCGCCCTGAGGGTATCCACTAACGATGCCCTCAGTTTTTGTCTGTTAAATGATGTAAGTCACCAGCAACTTGTTCACTTGGGACTGGGAAGGTATGTTGGAAGAGCTCCTGATTTCCCAGGCTCTTCCTGAATCTTATTTTAGATAGTAAGAAGTAATTTTTCAGTGCAGTGCACATGAAATTAAGCATGCAACTGCCATTATTAATGGGGCTTGTGCATCCCATTCCCCCTACACGGTAACATATACACATGTGGGAGACTGAAGCTGTGCTAGGTTGTTCTACCAGAATTATAACATCTGTAATCTGTCCCTTGAGATAAACATGTAATTCATTTTCTCGTGGAAGGAAAACTGAGCTTTGGTCTCTGACATCTCAAAAGGTTTGCTTGAAAGAATCTCTCTCTGGTGGTAAGTGTCTGAGTCTTCTGTTTTATTTTTTCAAAATATACCCATGTCACTGAACATGCTAAAAAAATGCCCACAGCACTTTGCTTTGGAATTTTATGAATTCGGTGCTGATCAAATTCTGCATGTCACCTCAACGCATGAGGAATTCATACTCTCTGTTTGTTTATAAATTGCCATGTTTTCATGACAAGAAAAGCTTTTCCATGTTGCTTTTGTTATGTGTCTCAAGGGTGGGGGAGAAACCTCTTCTCCTATGGATGTAACAGTTTGGGTCTTTGATGCTTGAATTTTGCCTAGAAAAAAATTTTTTAACTGTTTTCTCCCCCTCTTGAACCAAGACTGGAAACAGTTAAAGACAAATAAATATTTCTGGTGACCTTGTGTATCCTCACCCTATCTTGGTTGGCCCATTTTGGGGCAGTTTGTGATTACAGCACGGGAAATCTGAATCAGTTATATTGGGACAAATGACATGGAATAAAGAAGAGAAGAGTTGAGAGATGGCAGCTTTTGAGAGCAAAAAGCCAGTGAAATTATCTGGCTTAAAAAACCCGTCAGTGACCAGGCATGATGGTGCCATGTGTGGTTTAGAAAGGGGCTTACTTGCATTCTATGGAACATTTTTGTGCATTTCTCTGGGAGAAATTGATTGTGACGGGAAGCCTACAGGTGAAAGCCATTACTTGAACTATAAATATGGGTAACTCTTCCAGTGTAATCATCTGGGCAGGCTTAGCTACCAGATCTTTTTGTTGGGAGCAGATCCACCATCCAGAAGGGCACTACTATTAATAATGTTGCTCAAAGAAAAAATTCTTTTGTTTTTTGTGTGTAACAACCTGACAATAAGTATGACTGACATAGGCTGAGTACTTAGAAAAAAGATGTCACACTAAAAGGGATCTCTCTTTCTTAACCTCAACAGGCTATACAAAATGCTTAAGGCATTGTCTTGTTACTGTTCTTCCTCATAAGAAGATTTTTTTTTGTATCTTCATAGTTTCTCTTGGTGAAGAATTTAAACTTTGAAATATGCTCAACCATGGAGGAAAATTCACCAAACAAGTATCTCCAGCTGCTATGGATGATTTTGTAGCCATTCAGCTAAGTCCCCTGCATCTTGAATACCTGCCTAATTTGGGTTTAGTTTTATGTGCTACCTGATTCTGTATTTTCAATGTCACTTTTAACAGGCATGGAGACCGTGACATAGACTTGCGAACTGCGTGCTCCATGTAATGCTGGTACTCCCTATGCGTGTAGCTCTTATCTTTTGTGGCATAAACTACGTCTGCACAGCTGCCAGAGATGAGCAGGCAAGAGCCAAATCTAAGAGGGAGCTAATCCACCTGTCACACTGTCCCTGAAATTCTTCCAGCATGTTTACAACACCACGGTCCCATTAATACCGAAAGCCTTTAATACAGAAAGCCATTTGTTTCTTATAAATGCACATTTGGATGTAGAAGAAAGTGGCATCTATCTAAAAAAGAAGTCACCCAGTGGAAGATCCTGTATTGTCCTACCAT
Organism: Marmota marmota marmota; assembly: GCF_001458135.2. NCBI lineage: Eukaryota > Metazoa > Chordata > Mammalia > Rodentia > Sciuridae > Marmota > Marmota marmota. Next base: position 13,119,712 of record NW_025999990.1, on the reverse strand, counting down.
GCAGGCAGACAGCTTCGGAAGAAATGGAATATTTACAATAAGTTAGCAAAACAACAGTTCCCTGGGGACTCTCACTCCTTCTTAAGTATGTGAAACAAAGCACCCCAAAGGCTTAGTTTTATATACATATAAAGTTATTTAATTCCCAAGGACACTGTTCTCAACATCAAAAATGTGTGGATGGGTGTATTTCTTTTTTTTCCTTTGAGAAGTTTCTTTATGGAAGGTTTGTGCAACGGTTCAGCGGAAATTATGCAGCATCTTTCCTCATAGAGAGCTGCATTAATGTGCCAATGCCCTTTATTTAATGCACTTTAAAATTCTGACGCGCCTTTTAAAAAGTATGAGTTGTGTTGGGAAAGTCTAATCACCGTTCTGCATGAACGGAAATGTGCTATTTTTGTAAGGGTAGCGCTGGAGTCGGGTTTTAGCATAAGGGTGTCTCTCTAGTACAGATGTCCGGAGACACTGGTTCGTTTCGATGCCCAAATCAACCAGCTAGAAATGTTACTTCTGCTGAAATTAGTCAGAAGAACTTCAACTAATCATCATTTAAGCAATTTGGGAGTGAAAACTCTTAAGACTAGAGGGAATATTTAGAATTAATTCTGCAGAAACTCAGTTTGGAGGGCAAACTTTCTTTGCCCTCTGCAGAGGCAGCCACCCCACAAGATTACACCATGTGCCTTTGATGACTCCATACACATTTTTTAAAAAGTTGCTTCGGATACTATTGTCTTAGTTTGCTGATCTAATCCATTTTCCTTTCTTCTCTATCACCCACCCACCCTCCTCCCTCTGGATGCCTCTCTTTGGATCTCTTCCCATTCCAATCAGTGTGTCCTTTTAAAAAGTGTTTCATTAAGGTTGAAGTTCCAAGGACATCACTTTCCCTCTTTGAATAAAATGTGCCTTCTTATTTGAATGCAAACTGCTTGTGCCCTGACTGTGCAATCAAAACAACGGGAAATATACCCAGTGCACACAGACAAAATTGGTGTGTGAGTCTCTTGGAAATATCTAGTAACAGGTGCAGTCAGATAGGCTGGCAAAGCAGTCTGGTTTCATAACAATTACTAATAAGAAAATAAACGTTAGGTATGCATTATTAAAATATTTTGTGATTTTTTTCTACTAAAAATAAAGGAACAACCCCATCCAATAACCATTTCTGTAGCAGTCAAATGCGTTAAAAAAAAAAAATCTGACTTTAACTTCCAGTTTAGGCACTCCTCTATTGATTTTAGTAAAATTTGCATATAGATGTTTGCTTTGAAGGAGGAAAATATGTACAATTTTCACCTAAATTTTTGAAAAAAAATCCATGTTACCCATCAAGTCAGTAGAAGATTCTCCTATCTGTGACTTTTCATGACTCTATAATTGCATTTATTACATATGCTCCATATCCTAAAATATTTCAATTGTAATAAGCCAGTAGGCATGCATACATTTTTTCCCCTCTTTTTTAATAAAAGGACAAATTTGACAATTTTTTTGGAGTTGATCTTAGTTTTTATTTTTTGGTTTCTATGAACAAGGGTTCCGCACAGTCTTAGAAATGGTTCAAATGCACTTTGGCAAGGAAAACTGCTTTGCAATTCTTGGAGTCTTCAGAAGCATCTATTAGAAACTTTAGATTTTTATTTTGCCTTCATGCAGTCCGAAACACATATACTTACGTGGAAATTTGATGATTTAATGTTATTTGCAATATTTGTGCTATTTTGTGTAGAACCTGAAAAGGAAATAGTTTCTTTTCATAACCAAGAGAAGAGCATACTGTACGTTAGAATCTAACAGCTTTTTTCTTAGGCTTTGGAATTCTCCATATAAATTTAGTTTACCATTTTTTTTTGCTGCATCAAAAGCCAAAATGTCAGTTTTTATATAAAAGAGGGGATGGCATATTATAGAGATTTTTATAAGTTAAAACCAATAGAATGTTTTCGGAGGATGCAGAGCCTAAGCAAATATTTGAAATATAGCAGGAGAATGGGGTGAGAGAAAGAAAGGAAAAGCAAAGAAGCAGAGAATGAGGGGAAAATCTATATACTCAAGTGAAAATGTTTAAGAGCCTTGCATTTGACAGAATGCATTGAATTAACTTCATGGATATATAAAGATGTTTTTTTGCTGGAATGGAGTTCTAATTGACACACTCTACAGGATTTTGGGAGATTAAGGTTGAGGAAACTTGAAAACGACATGGGTCCAGATATCATCGATGCATTAAGGTAGGAAAATGACCCCAGTGAGAGGAAACAATCAATTCTGATCCCACTTTGACGGGGACAGAAAAATATCCAAACAATTGCTTCAATTCTTTCTATTCATAAAAGCTCTCATCACTCTCTGTTCCCAAATGTTCATATTCGATTTCAGGACTGAGGGTTCACTGGAGCCGTGGGGAGCCATCCACATTAAGTAGGGGCTGGGGGAACAAAGTCCCTTTAGGCTAGTCACCTGTTAGTTTTAGGATAAAACATAAATTGAAAAATTACTCTCCTTTCAAAAACATTTTAGTAGCTCCAAAGCATCCAGGAGTAAGGTTGTTGCAGAGTCTGTGTGTCTGTGCAAATGTGTGTGAGAGACCTGCCCCTTCATGTGTGTGAGAGACCAAGGAGACAGAGGGAAGGAAGAGGGAAGAGAGAAAAGAGGGTTGTCAATATGAATGAAATTGAGGAGAGATTTCCCTAAGGAGTGAGTATATATATTCACATATTAAAGAACATATGTGAAAATATATAAATGGAACTTAAGTATTTCCAGTCATGGAATTAAAAACACACGCATATTGTGTATATATGTGTATGTGCTCAAGAAATTTCTTTTTGTTGGTAGTTTTTTGGAATGGAAGGAAAAAGGAAACAAGTGCCTTTTACCAGCTGTATTTTCATATTCCCAACCGCCGGCCCGCGGCTCCTGCCTACACCAATTACCCTTGTTCAGCTCTTCATTACCATATTGCTTGACCTGCTTCTGTGCATAATAAGGTTAATCATAATGAAATGAAATCGTTTGATTTTATTAATTTCTTATACAGTATGTCTCCAGAATTCTTCCCAATGCTAGGACATCAGGAAATATGGTTCCTGCACCAAAGTTTGCTCCCTCTGCTGTTGTCTCTGAGGGACATACATAAATAGGGACTGTTGTTGTTTGGGAAACACACACACACACACACACACACACACCTTATCCTTAGAGAAATAGTGCCACTGCAGTGAGAGTTCCCTTGTGTTCATCTGGCATTGACACTAGTAGCAGGGCCAGCACCAGGCTTTCTACCCAGAATTCCCTGGTCACTGAAGGAAAACAAAAAGGTGGTGGGGTGGGCGCAGAGGGGAGCAGATAAGTCATGCAGTTTCTCAGGTGAACACACTGGCCCACCTCAGGAGCTTTGCCATCCCATTCCCTGCGGACATCCTCTTCATTCCAAAGGGGAATGACCCAGCTTTATCGAAAGACTTTTTCTCAGCACAAAAACAATTCAATACAAATAAAGGATGGCATTTGCTTTTATAAGACTAACTGGATGGAAAAAAAAAAGAAGCATGTCCCCTTATTAGGATGCCTCTCTTCATATGAATTCAAGGAAACTTAATAGAGAATACATAAAGTTCAAATGAACAAAGTTAAATCTTTCAAAATAAGTTAAGAATTTGAAAAAAGAATTAAGGAAAAATCCTGGAAATGTAGTTTTGAACCCTACATAAGACTTCTTCTCCAAGGCATTCCATTTAGTAACAAAACTGGTTAAATAGATACTTAATGTTCTAAGCATATTTATTTTTTCATCTACAAATCTAGACGTTAGGGAGAAATCATGCAACCATGATGAAATTTCAATAAATGGATAGGTTTTGTTAACCTAATAAAAATGTAGTTTTTTTTTCTTTTTCTTTAAAGTTTGGAATAACTGCCTTTCTCTCTGAGGTACACAAAATCATTTCTCATCCTTTGTAAAAATATTAAGGGAGCTAAGTCTTAGCTTTAGATTTGGAGTCTTTAGGACATTAAAAAACAAAAACAAAGACAGAAAAACAAAAAGCTAAACAGAAAAAAAGAAAGGAAAGAAAGTGAAAAGAAAGGAAGGAAAGCTGTGGAAGAAAAAGATGCTGTTTAATGTACAAATCAATTTAAGTTTTTTAATAAGGTGTCTTAATACACTTGATCATGTGATATGAAATTCCACTTTCCTCCTTTCACTCAATGACTCTTGGGGAATAAAAAAAGCCGCATAAGAAAAGATAAGGAGAATAAAAGAAATGAGTCAATAAAAATCGAAATAAATGGGAATTTACACCTTATTTAATGTCAATCTGCTCCAATTCTTGTTTGTTATGTGTACCCACATACATGCCTGGCATTGGCATTTAATGACTTGTTTTGGTATCGAAATATACTCTCTTGCCTTTCAAATTCATGCAGACCTTACTTGTCCTTCAAAGAGGAAAACATCCTGTTTTGGTTAATGGGCTTAAAAAAAAAAAGAAAAAAAAAACAACAAAAGTAAATTGTGATAGCAATTAGGCTCCTTAGTGAGCATGCTCAGTGGGTCTCTGGTGGTTGCTAAGCAACCAGCTGAAGGTGTGTGGCAAGAGGGCCCCAAATGCAAAAGCATAAGCACCTTTGGCATAGACTTCACCTGGTCCAGAAACCCATGTCCATTGGTTTAATTAACTATGGGATATCCTTAGGTGGTTTCTTCTGGACTTTGTACATT
>NW_025999990.1:13089413-13113247 GCF_001458135.2 Marmota marmota marmota | reverse complement strand
CACCAGAGAGAGATTCTTTCAAGCAAACCTTTTGAGATGTCAGAGACCAAAGCTCAGTTTTCCTTCCACGAGAAAATGAATTACATGTTTATCTCAAGGGACAGAGAGCCCGGGATGTAGCAGCCTGGGTTCTAGAACCATAGTGAGTACTTCCAGAAACAGCCTCGCGTTTGAATAGGGTCGCAGTTTTATAGCGTGTGCGTGTGAATTTATTTTTCATTTTGGGAGTCGTAGTTAGCTCTTAGCCACTGCACGCGGGCTGTTCAATATGTCACGGCACAATTCTAATCCCATCCTGGATCAGCGTTGCAGCGTACATCGGAAATTTAAGCCTTTCACATAAATCCATTTTCACATACTCGAGTCATCTAACAGAAAAATTCCAGTTAAACCACATTGTTAAATTAAAGGTTGCAGCCCATATTCAAGAGCCCATTCGCACACTCCGGGGTTCTGCTGAAGAAGCACTTAACGGTGGGGCAGAGAACTGTGCGGGGAAGTCAAAATGAATCAACTTCTAGAAACCGCACAAAACCCTCCGTCTTTGGTGAGCACAGTGCCATCTCCATCAGCACCTCTAAGCAGCAACCCAACCAAACACCTGGTTCGGTCCACAGTGACAGCTCACTGTCTCTCCAGTGGTAACAATTTAGAGGCAGGATGCTAAACAAGATATATACATGATGTCAAATATTGGCTGCGCACATCTAAGCCAATCACTTCTAAATAAATTAACCATGGCACTGCCTAATACGAGCCACCTGCCTTCTTCCTTGCATTGTTACAGACCCTACCTGGACCCCCCTTTGATTAAATGTCAAAAGCTTGCCTTGTGCCTGCAGATTTCACTGAAGGCGGATAACAGAAAGGTTCCTCCTGTGACTCCATAAAACTGAAATAAATTCCACTGGCATCTTGTAAATTTTTATTTTCTACAATGACTGCAGGCCCCATCTGCGGCCCAGCTGTTATTAGAACGGAAAGCGTTGGCCCTTCTGCATTACAAAACAGCATAGAACAGTAATTGCCAGTGGAAGAGATTAAGTGTAGACACTAAAAATGTTTACTCGCAATGAATATGCATAACGATGGGTAGGAAACAGCACTGGAAGATTAAAAAGAGAGAAGGGTTTGTTTACAAGGCTGGGGAAAAAAAAAGAGTGGAATGTCAGTTGGCCCCGAGCCTGAAATAGGAACGAAAAACCTTTGGGCAAGGCATTAGGGAGAAAAACAGATGGTTTGTGAACCTTTTATTAGATAGAAAAATCATTAATCAAGCCCAGGCTGGAAATGGCAGGGTTTTTGGTAGTTCATATTTTAGTTTATTTTTTCTTAAAGTGACAGTATACTTTTTTTTTTTTGTCTTTTTTTGGGACAGTCATGTATGGATCTTATGCGAAAAGGCAGTGCTTTTGCACAGCATTCCACATAAAGCCAGCTTCACTTTAGGATAGTGTTAGCTCTGATTTGTTCTACCAAGAAAATTCCTCCAAAGGGTTTCACATTTCAGCACCTGTTTTACCCGTATAGCAATTGAAAAAAAAAAAAAATCAAAAAACTGCAGCATGGAATATCTTTTTCATTTGTGTGCCATTCCTTTGCTTTTGGAACTTGGGGAAGAAAATGGAGAAGAGGAAATTTTTGCATGTGAGGCTTTGCTGAGTTGATTGATTCACAGTGGTTTAAGCAAAAAAAAAAAATAAAAATAAAAATAAAAATAAAAAAAAATCTAGGAATAATAATTACAAATTGATTCATCTCCTGAGAGGGAATCCATGCCACTTCATTGGGAAAAGCCATCCAGAAGTTAGAAGGGCCCCATTTGAAGCTGTACTTTTGATAAAACTAATCTGTGTCCTTTGGGTTTGAGGAGGTTGTATTAGACATTTCTGTTGCAGTGAAACTCTCAGGGAAGGGCATATCCTAGTGATTAACAAAATTCTGGAATTAATGGTGCAATGACCGTCATTTGCTACTAACCAGTCACAAAACCGTAGGGAATGCCTTATGCCAGGGGCACTATTGTTTAAATGGAATGCTTGGAACATTCACTTTCATACACACACACTATGTGTGTACATAAGCATATTTATATAAGCATACCACCTAGACGTGCACATACTCAAGGCTCAAAGAGTTGCTGGGTTAGACTGTGCCAACTTCAGGAGAGGAATGCAGGGTGGTAGAATACCAGAATAAAATCACCTACGGCCAGACTCAGGGTTAATCTTGATATTTTAGTCCTAGACTTTTGCCATGATCTGCCATGTGTTTAAAGTTCAGGAGTCACTTGGATATTGGGCCCTTGAGGTCAACTATAAAGTATGGCTGTTCATCTGGTTGTCACTATGGGACCTAACTCTTGGTGATGCAGGATCACCATGGTATCCATTTATAAGAAATTGGAAGGTTCTTGGAAAGGATGTCATTCAAGTTTTCACCCTTTTAGTGGGAAATATATATTTTTTTAAATAACTTCATTCACTGGTAAATATCAGCAATCCATAGGAAGTTCCTCTTTGATTAAAAGTGCTCCCAGATAATCCATTTGTTTTCCCTCTTCCATGAAAGGAATTGTGGAAATTAAGGCCAGAAATCCCCCACTACGTCATCTGATATTCCTCTGATCATGAGGCCTACCCTCCAGAGTACAGAGAGACCAGTTGACCTCATTAAAATTCGAAGAAAGAAGAGAAGGCTCACAGCAGCTTTGCAGTTCTGATGTCACTCCATCTCCCTCTGATGATCCTTCTTCTGAAAATCTGCAAATCTGGCCTTCATTCCTTCCCTTTTCTTTTCCCCTACTTTCCTCGTGAACTTATCTTCATGTATTTGCCTGGAGTTAATGTCATTGTCATATAAAGAATGCCAAAGAGGAGTGACCTGCTGTGCAGATTCCACAGCCTCCAACCAACCTCCCTCTGTGTCCTGGGCTGGCTTTATTGAAGAAACAAATTCAAAGATGGGGTTGATATGCTCCTTTAAAAACACTTTTACAACACAGTTAGCATTTTCTGTTTTCTGACATTTTTTTCTCTAAAGAGATGCTTAAAGCAAAAAAAAAAAAAAAAAAAAGGTTTCCTGCCACGAAAATGACATTAATATTTCGTAAATCAAGAACTAAGATAATGTTTTGGCTGCTACTGAGACGTTTACCTTATGTCGTTTATCTAAATGCTTTTCGATTAAAACATGACACAATTTTTGGACTGGCTTTCACCGGAAAAAACAATTCCAAGAACTTTCTTCTTTCAGAGCCTAAAATTCTTTAGTATATTCTTCATCAGAATTCACTGTGGAGCATACAGCCTTTCAGTTCATTGAAAAAGACTTCCAAATCATAAATCTTTTCCAACCTCACTGGAGTGCACTAAATCAAATAATTTACTAAAAGTCAAGGAGAAACTTTTAAATGAAAACCATAAAAATATGTTTATAAACTTTCAAGTATCTGCAATGTCAGTAACTCTGTTTCTAAAGAAAAAATACTTTTTGATATTGACCTATTAACTTAATTTGTTCAAACAATAGTGTTTTGTATCAAAGAGAACAGCACACCGAACTTTATATAATTAAGCACTCCTGAATGAGCATCTGCTGGAGGAACTATTAAGATTAAAAAAGGGATTGTGAATTTCTAAGCTTTTTACCTATTTGAAAAATGTGAGGAGGCTGAGGAGTTAGAAGCTGTGCTAATGGGGGAAATCTGAGTTTCTGATGTTTTACATGAACATTATACTTTTTTCTCACAAAGTTGCTTATAATGTGAATATTTTATCTCTGTTACTTTATTTTCCATGTTGTCTATGGTTAATGTGAGTCTTTTTTTTTCTCTCTTTTAGGACTTAAGGGTTTTACTGATTTTTGTCACATTAGATTTCTGGAGAGGAAAACACACTTGCGGAGCAGCTATTTCAAAACATCCAGGGGAATAACAGTTACCCTCCTTCCCCCCAAAAAACAGCATTATGAATCTGCCATGAACCATTCAACAGCAAACCAAAGACGAAAATTAAGGCCAAGCTGCTTCTCTGGGGAATAGCGAAGAACAATTTCTTTTCAGACTGTGCATACACAGAGAACTGCCCACATAGTTCCTAAGTGCTGGACTAATAACTCTACAATGAACTTCCCTCAGCAGAGGAGCCTGCTAAAGGGTTGCGAGGGGTAGAAGCTGGCAGAGGCTGGAAGAACCCAGAAGGAGAGGGTCCTGTAGAGGATGTACCTGGGTCCAAATGCAGAGCTGCTAGGACTGCTAGCCTTGCATATGTTATGGCACATCATTAATAACAATGATCAAAAGAAAGAGGATGTCTTAACAGCTGTATTAAATTATTATGGAAATTGGCATTTTAAAATGAATTCAGGGTGAGACAGTAACAAAAGAGCATCTCCATATATAAAGAATGGGAGGTGTTGGAAGGCTGGAGAATCATTCTTAAAAGTGACCAGCAGATATCATTTTATCTCTCATTTATTTTTCCTTGCATTTACAGAATTTGTAGAAAGATGTTCTTCATCATGCCAACCGAATGAATGAATATGCTTTACCAAGATTGCGTTTTCTGGAAGAGATGGGAAACACTCAATACGTTACGCAAATATGCTTATAAGGAGAGCTGGCTACGACAGTCTATTCTTCAATTTAACTGGAATTATATATTATCAAAGCCCAGTATTGAAATGAATGTGGTTATCATGGAAGCAAAGGATTTTAAGACAATCTAATTTGAATGTAACTATTTCATGTTAATAAGAAATTAAAATATAAAATAAAAGCATGAAATTTCCATTTTGTCCTAAAACAGAAACAGGAAAAAAAAGTATTTGGAGTTGTGTAGCATGGGGAGTTTTGATTTTTCAAGATGTTTTCAATGCATTCCTTCTTTAAAAAAAAAATGAGAGTTTAAAAAGTCATGATTAATTGATCACACTGAAGCTATAAAATGGATTTTTTTCCTTTAATTGTCAGAGAATTTGATGAGAAAAAAGGTGACAAAAATTAGGCAATGCTGAGGATGTTTGTTTTTGCAAATCAGGCATCCAAAAGCTGGCTCAAGGTTTCCCTTGTTGCCTGAAAATTTTGGTGCTTGGTGTAGAACTAACCTGGATTTCTTTATTCACTATCAGGAAGCTGGGAAAAGTCTCTTCCTCAAAACTTATGAATGAGGGACAAATGCTTCTTAATTGATTACTAGTACCAAATGAAGAACAAAATCCTCCAAGAACCATTCGGAGCTTATATCTTATGCAAGGAGAGTGATATAAAGATAAGTTAAATTTTTATCCTTGAAGTCAGCTAGATAGGTATTTGGGTGTTTCTTCTGACATTTGACACGGACTTGAAATGGACATCTGTTGGCAGAAGATAAGATAGAGTTTTAATCTGGATGACCTCGGTTTGTGATTATTTGGAGAGAAGCCATGTCTAGTTCTATCTTGGCAATAGGTATGTCCATTTTCGATGTGTCCATATTCTGACTTTGCAGAGTGCTAGTCATTGCTAGAGGTTTTAGAAATATGCCTCTGGAACATGACAAGGAAAACCTTCGTAGGAATATGCCCAAAACCCAGCTGCATCCTAGTCGTGGTGACTACTGTAATCCCATCATGGACTATGGGACAGGAAAAGAGTCATGGGAACAGGTATTATTAGCAGCCATCCCTACATTGTCCGTTCTTTGTTGACTCCCAATTCTTGCACATTTGAAACATATAAGACCCACAGAGCTGCAATGAGATAAATTATCCTGCATTTTCATGGGTTGATAAGTTTAACTTTGCAAGTGTGCCTGGACTGAGCAGAATTTTGATAAACACTTAGCCCTTCCTGTGTAATTTTTAGTCTTGGTAAAATATTAAAAACAACTGGTGGATATACGTTTTAGAAAATATTCAGAAGTAGAAGACTCAGATCAAATGAATGAAAAACTAGGAGTGGAACCTGGACTTCTGCATTTTAATAAAGCTTTACTGGTTGTTCCAATGCTCAGTCAGGCTTAAAAACTACGAACCTATATTGTCTCGTGAACCAACATGCACACACAGTCTTAAAATATGGATGGGCTAGATTTTGTGGTGTTGGGTCCCCAATTGAGCAGGGAATGCGCAGGAAGTAAATGGTATACCATTCATCTGAAAGAATTAATGCACTTCTAGGAGTGCTCAGTTTATACTCTGAGAATAACTTAAAGACCCCATAATTTCAAGCTCCTGGAACAAGGGCATAGTTGTCAGAATATACATGACTCTTTAACAGATAGAGTGGGAATATCCAGAATGACTTTGCAATGTGTCTAAACAGCTTCATCCTGTTGATTCCATTTGCTGTTTTTGGCCTTAGTTCGAAGCCTTAGCAGGTGCTTTCTGCACCTACCTTCCTCCTCATCAATGCTGCATTAGTCCCCGGGGAACCATTTGAGTCCAGAGAACTGCTGGGACTGCAGAATGAACAGCCTCATGGCCCTTTAAAAATACTGAATGCACCTTCAGGTCAAAATGTCTTTCATTCACATTCTGCAAGAGGCTGTACTTCCATTCCAAGTACAACTTTCCATTTTTTTTTAAAGTGTGTTTTCAGGATGGAAAAATGTGGAAAGATAAGGTCTTTGGGGGAAGTAGATCATCCCTGGGAATGACTTGGAATGAGTTTTCCTGATGAGTTATGGGAACATGAACACATATCCTGTTTTCCTTCTCAATTCAGAGAGATTTTCACACAGACGCCTGTTTGCTCCAACTCATTCATTCTGTTTGCACGCCTTTTTCGAAGACATCTGAAAGGAAACATTGGCTCAAAGGTTCCATCCCAGGTGTGATGAGGATTTCTGGAAGGACAGTTCTTGTTGAATGTTATAATTGTCTGCAACTCATTTTTCCTTTCTAAGGAATTCCAAAATGAGCCATCCACTCTCCACATCCCAGATGTTGTTGTAAACCAGAATTTTGGAACATTTGAATTAAAATTCAATCCCCTAACGTTCAGCTGAGCAAACCAAACACTCACAAAAATGTATTTGTGCAATGGTTCACATGATTTCCTCACTGCAATGCGTCCTGGACCGCATGACTCAGTCCCCAGTGAACCAACATACCGTACTGTAAATTTTATAACAACCAAACTCCAGGATGCTAGAAATGTGGCTCTGGTTCATGTTTTGAGAGACTGAAGCTCTGAAAACATCCTCTAATGTTGATTTTTATAAGACCCTTAAGTTATATTGTTAAAAAAAACCATGCAAACAAAACAAAACAAAAACACAAAAATCACCTAATATGATCAAGTCTGTTGAAAAGTTTTCTGCAAAGAATTGGCAATTGTTTCAGCAAGACAAGGATCTTGAAGAGCACATGTCTTAGGGGATGGGAATTATTGACTATTTTTGTGTCTAAAGTAAAGTGAATCATTTTGGGAAATTTAAATGACCACAATTTAAAACCAGTTGAGAGAGAGCCCAATATATATTAAATAAGAAATGCTTCAAAAAGTTTACGGGAATCTCCAATGTTAAATTGGAACGCGTACAAATCTCAGTTTTCCATTCCTCCTTCTGCCCACCATTCACCTGTGTTTGCATAATGGAAACCAGTCACTACAGCTCTGGCTACACATCTGTTTCATGCATGTGCGATTACAAGCCATTTTAGCAACCAGTAAATCTACAGGTGTCTAGGTTTTAATGTAACCATTTTAAAAGAGCAGTTTATGGGCCTCTGATTATTATTTTTTATAGCTGGCAATGTTCCTACCATAGAGTGCCAGCTCAAGGGTTAAACATAACTCTGTTGTACTTCCATCTGGTGGACTCTCTGAAAACCATTTGAAAATTAATTTTTAAACTTTGAAACCATACTGATGCACACAGTTATCACTGTATTCTGCATGGGCAGCCTCTACCTACGGCTGCTTTTGCATGTGTCCAGCAGCAAGCAATTAACATGATTTTGAGTACTGGAGGCCAAGGCCACGAAGTATATATATCTGTTTGGCTTGCTTACTCCTCTATAACATAATAGAGACCATAATTACCATCGTATCACAGACATAATGTTGACACATGGTTTTGTAATAGCTATAGGCTGTCCATTGGTCCTTACAGTAAGAAGTTCAATTTGATTCAGGATTTCTTTTAAGTGTAGCTGGATGATGTAAGAATTCCAAGAACTCTTTGACAACTGCTGTAATCTATTGTTTACCAACAAAATGCTTCAAGAACAAATCTGTTCTTTGAAGAGAAATACAGATGTGTAAAAAAATATAAGTGGATACAACTTATTTACAGGTTAATCTAATTAGACTAAAAATAGGATTGTAAATTTTAAAAAAATGCCACCCAGTGCCACTGAAATCAGCACACATGGTGAAAAGGACAAGCCAAAATCAATTACAAATTTGACTTTGCTGCACAGTAGTAGGGACAGGTCGAGCTGCTATATTTAAGGCTCTGGTGACATTTCTATTACAAATATAAGCATCATTTTCCAGGGATTTATTGCTCAGCCATAACAATTTTTAGACAGGATCATTTAGAAATTCTAGGACTTGGCTCCCAAGCCAGATATTTTTATTTACTTCTTTTAAATTAAGAGAGTTTAAATGTTCTGGATGAATGAAAACAAATTAATAGTGAGAACTGGGAAAGTTTCCTTTGTTAAATAAAATTTGGCCATTTCACAGGAGCATTAGAGACTGTAGTTAATTTCTTGGTAATATATTTTCATTTGCTCTTTATCTACTGCGGCCTGATGATGCTTCTGTGGCAGAGATGGAACCTAGGAGTGATGACATCCCAAATGTGTTAATCCTCCATATGCTAATTAGTCACTCAAATTAGTGGCTGAACTTTTCCTTATATTTTATGATAGCTTTAAAACACAATAAATGAAGATAAACTTTCTCGAATACATGAGAATTTGACTCTAACATTATTTTTGGGTAATATTTTAAGTGTGTCAAGTCCATGATTAAAACCCTCAGCAGTGACTGTTATCTTCTGAATATTCAAGGTGCCCCCAAATCTGTTCCCAGCTTACCTTTCCCACCTTAGCCTTCACTACTTCTCTTGATGAATTCTACTTCACAGTTTACCTAGACTTTCTCACTTTCTCAGACACTTAATATTTCTATCCTCTTACCTTTTCATTTAACCCATCTCTACTCAAACTGGTGCTATTCTCTGAGGCCCAATTCTAATACCAGTACCTTCAAAAATGTCTTCCTGATCTTCCTGACAAAAATAATTTCTTCCTCTGAATATTGAAAAGTAAATTTCTTGCAATATTTTTGTATGTCTTATCTATAGTATGCATGCTAGAGTAATGCTCAATGAATGTTTGTTGATCATATAAATGGATGAATGAATAATATCTATTATTGAAGATTCATTTAGTCTTGGATTTATGCCTTCTATTAGGGCCTGGCAATAGAAAAATAACATAATATGACATATAAATATGTAAATGCAGAAATAAAATACGGATTTTAACACCATATCCTTAGAACAGAAGAAAGATTCGTTGTTTTCTCCAGTGGGTCATCTTTCTCTCTTTCATCAAGGCTAGAAGTACTAGGGTCTGGTCTTATCTCTAAGCCTTTTCCATGTTGATGTATCCGGCTGCCCCTTGTTCCACGCTGGGCCTGTACCATCACTTGACAACAAAACATTTTCCTAAAATGTTTTCTTTGCTTCTAGTGTATCCACTCTTCATAGGCTGTCAGAATGAACCTCCTAATACCCTAATGTCCATCCACTGCTTGGAAATGTTTGATGACTCAGGATGTGCACTTCTGATAATCTGCAAGTGATATTCACATCCCTTAAGGAGCCACTTTAGTGGTTTCCAAAATGCACCTCCCTGATTCCATCTTCTCTTATCACCACCGCCTGCCCTGTGCCCTGTCTCATGGGCCAACTGGACAGTGCATTGAACATTTCAATGGCCCGGAGAACTCTTCCTCACTTTCTTCATGTCAAAGGACTCCCACAGTTCAGCCCTAGTGCTCTGTTCTCTGCTAAGCCTTCTTAGATTCTACTAGTCAGAATGTATTGTGTTTCATTTGAAACTTTGTTTCTACCTATATTTCACTGCATCTAGACCTAGTAGGTTGTATTTTCAGCTCTAGCAGATCACTATTTCTTGAAAACAGGAACTAAACCATAGTATTTGTATCTCTTTGCATCTGGGGTACCTTTTCATGCTCCTTCCCACGCAGTAATTGATTGCCTTGTGATGGATTCAACCACAGCATTTGGATGTAAAATTCACTTCAATGACTACTGTATGCTCAGGATAAATGAACAACTTTGGAAAACAGTGATTAGCAGTCATCAGTTAATGATGTGCTTATTATTGGGTGATACATTGAAGGGTAGGCAGATTTGAGTGAATTCTCTTTATATCATTGTGCTCATGCCTACAGTATATTGATTAATGAAGAAAAAGTGTGATTATTTTTTTGAAAGCTTACCTTTAAATTCTTTTCTTAAGTTTAGGACAGTCTGGAATTGAATGGTCTCTTTCATTATATTGGCAAGTATAATAATATCTTTAGTGTTGGTAGTTTTATTTAAGTTTGGAAAATCAGGTGGAGTCAAATACCTATGGAATAATCGATTACCTCACTCTCCATGGTAATAATCTACCTTTCAGAAAAGGTCAAAGAAACTCCTTTATTTATTTATTTTTATTAACCTTTTTCTTTTAAAACAAGCTCCTTTTGTAGAGAACAAAAGTAGGCTTGAATTTAACTTTGCGGGTTGTCTGGACTATAAAAGTGAAAGTATAAACCAAGCCACCAAATGAAAAGAAACAGGGGGTCTCTTTCATTTGGAAGAGAAATTGTAAAACACTACTCACACCAGACATTTATTCATTTTTATATTTCATTCATTTTAGGAGTTGCTATTGCAACTATAATATTTTAAATACTCAATTTTTAAATGCTTACCCTTTCCCTAGGGCTAAGAATCTGAATGTGGGATGGGTGGCTCCTTCTCAAGATGCAAGAGCCCCAAGTGCTTTTACATATAGACTCTCTCTTATTTTTAAAAGTCCCTAAGGAGAGCTTCTAGCACATATCTAATGTCAGATTTCTACAAAGGGCGTTGAACATTGTCTATGGACCGATAGTTGGAACACAGCTCTCTGATGACACTGAAGGTGAGGGTGAGGAATTATCATAGTACTGAAAGTTTTGCACTATGGCATTTGGTAATATGGAAATGCACTCAATTTTTCTTACAGATAGGAATACAAAAGCCAGAGCATGAAAACAACTTCTCTAGATAGGGACTGATCTGGACCAAGAGTTGTAATTTTCTCAGTGCCCAATGTTTTTCTATCATCATCTCCCTCTTCTCTCTGTTATAGATTTGGGGGGTTTCCCTCCGTGGTAAACACTGTGATCTAGCCCTTTAATTGATTTTGTTCCCTTCTGAGCTTGGCAGCAAGTTGGAGGTAAGCACAGCTGCATGACTGCTGAGCATGCTCCAGATGCTTTCAGATGGAGACAGAAGCTCTTTTATCCTGTGAGCTCCAGCTGAATCAGGAGACCAGAGGTCAGGACTACCTGTATACATTTTCTTTAACATACCAGCCAGCTCTACTGACAGAACTGTATGGCTCCACATGTCCAAATTCAAAAGAGACTTATTTAGCAAGGGATTCCTACTGAAGTATAACATGTTGTAAGTATGCTAAAGCTCTTTAAATGAGTCAACTAGACAAGTATAAAAGAGAGTACTACTTTGCATATTTTCTGTAACAGTGCTGTCTGGTAGAACTTTCTGAAATGATGAAAATAGTCTGTATTGGTGTTGTTCAATATGGCAGCCACAAGTAACATGTGGCTGCTGAATACTTGAAATGTGGCTGCTGTGACTCAGAAACTGAATTTAAACAGTCTCATGTGATTACTGATGTCATATTGAATAAAGCAGCTCCATATTGAATATGTGGTTGACATGTGATGGGATTAAAGTTCTGTAAACAGAATGTAGTTAGTTTGCCATTTTTCTCCTCATTGATAAAATCAGTGTTATGGAGTGAATAATAATGACCCATGTGATAAAATGGCTAAAAGAATTCCTCATTGAAATTACGGTGCCTTAGACAAATAGTGCAAATGCCTACAATACTTCCATTCTGATAGAGATTAATGCATGTTTTAGAAAAGCCAAAGGATCTGCAGGCGAATTAGAATATGACTCTGCTATTTTCAGAGAGAACTTGAACAATTAAAATATTTATTTGAATTTATTTTATTGTTTTTTATAGGCAGTTTACTCTTCATTTTCTCTTCCTCTCTGTACCAGTTAGCTACTACAGTAATAATGGTGCATAACAAGCCATCCCCAAGCTCATTAGTTTAAAACAACAACCATTTCTTCTTATTCACAAACCTGAGTTTGGTCAAACTAAAAGCATTTTATAGCCGTAGGCTACGCTCAACAGGTGTTGGCACCAAACTTCAGGTCAGTCCAGTCTCGTCTGCATGTCTTCCATGTTTCTGATACCCGTGGGTCCTCACGGGCATGTTATGCTCATGGTGACAGCAGAAGTGCAGAAGAGCAAGTCAGATTGCACGAGCACATTTTAAATCTCTGTTCATTTTTTGTCTGCCAGTATCGCACTGGATAATTAAAGTCAAACATCCAAACCCAGCATCGAAGTAGCAGAGTCTCCTATGTTTCATCCACGAAGGTATGAAGACAAAGCATACATTTGGCAATTATCTAATTGGCTATATTCTCTATAACCAAATCTTCTCCAAATAGTTGGCATCTACTAATTGATAAGATCAATATTCATTTATAAAATAAGAATAGTAGTAATAATGTTTGCCTCACAGGATTACTTAGGATTGCTTAAAATGAAAAAAAGTTGATATTGTAAATATGTTACTCCTATCTCCATAATTAACCTATGAATTCAATGCTATTGTAATAAAAATAAGACGGTTCTAAAATTATGACTGAAACACAAAGAACCAAGAAAGTTAGTGAATTCTGAAGAATAACAATATAGAAGAACTAGCCCTACTAGTTTAATAAACAAAGCTAGAAGAAATGGTTTACCTTGAAATTAGATACCTAATAACATTAATGCTTAAAAATAAATTCCAGGGAGGATTAAATAACCAACTGTTAAGGAAAATTGATGCTTTTAGTAAAATATCTTTGTAAGTGCAGCTGTCTTCTTTATGATGTAAAAATCATAACTCATAAATAAAAAGATTTAGGACTTTGGCTACACTAAAAGTCCAAATTTTTATAAACAAAACACACCAAAAATAAAGTTAAAAACAACAACAACAGCAAAAAAAAAAAAAAAAAAGGGCCAACCTGAAACAAATAATTAATCCATAGTTACTTAGTACCTACAATGTTCAGAACATGGAGGTGAAATGTTCCTGATTTTTATACATTTAATTCCATCGATTAACATCAACTTTGATGTCCACTCCCCCCATTATGAAGAAAAAGATGAAAGACATACAAAAATTAAAATTGGCTATAGTCTCACTTCAGCGATGATCACGAGTGAATACTTTTCAAACCCTTTGTTTTCTATACATATGTAAGTTTTTGGACCACAGTCAGTGCATTGCTTTGTAAATATGCTTCTCTTCATTCAAAATATCATGGACATTTTTTCCAAGTCAATAGTGACAGAATGACTTTATCATTTTTAGTGGTATGAGAATAACACTGTTTGGGTATGTGATTATTTACTCAACCAATTCTCTATTGACAAACATTTAGGTTGTTTAATATTTTAAAAAATATTATACATAACACTGAAACATTACATTTTTGTTCATGTACAGATTTTGGCATATTTGCTTGATTATCCTCTTGGGAGAAAATTCTAACATTTGCATTCCTACATCGAAATATATGCATGTTTTTAAGGTGTTTTTTTTTTCATTCAGAGTGCCTAATTAACTCCAGAAACATTTTTTTTTACCTTTTATTCTCCAATAAGGCCAAGTATTTACATTTCTTTAAAAAAAATCCTCTGTTTATGAAAAAAAATGGAAAGGCAATTAGTGCCCTGAGCAGTGCTATTTGTTCTGGTTTTTATGTTTTAGAATATGTCCCAGGATGTCCTTGATTCCTTAATAATTTTTCTCACTGCCTCTCAGAGTCTGTTCCTCCTTCAGGACCTGAGTCCTCATGCTGTCCCTTGCTGCTCAGGGGCGTCCACAAAACCTGTGCATCCAGACCCATTCATACTAAAAAAAGTACTCTCTGGCTCTTATTCTTGTCTACTGTTTTCTTCTCCGAGGTCAGTAATCCCATGGTAAAGGTTTAGTCATCTAATATTTTGAAGGGGAATTTTTGAATTTAGGTAATTCACTATAACTCTGAATGCCAGATAAAGGATTAATTTGAGAGTTTAGATAAGGCTTGGCTTAAGGATTAACTTAAGAGTTAGCTTAAAGGTAAAGGGCCATTCAATAGAGAATCTTTTTGGTAAAGGTTATGTACTCTCAGTTTTGGATACCAAGCACTAGCTATACAACCAGGCTTCGCTTTTATGTATTTTGAAATTTGTATTTGTATGATTAATTGTTTTCCAAACTGCTTTAAAAAAATTCCTAACAGTATCTCGGATACTTAATCTGTTTTATTGGCTATGACAGCCCTAATCAATATATACTACATTGATCACTTGAAGAAATTTTTGTGACACTGAGGTTATGGTCAGGATGACCATTGCTGTTAATAAATACTGTGTTCTTATTTCATATGTGACAGGCTATTTCTTCTTCAACAAAATAAAGAAAACACAACCTATCACTCATGAATTTTATAATTCAACTGGAACTATATGGCTGATAAATTCAGAAAAATGTTATAGGAAATGGGTGAAGTATATTCAATACTAACATATATAAGACATCCCAACTGACAGGTTTCACAGACTCCATGTTTATTTCTAGGTGTGAAAATGCACCCCTGTGCAAACAACTGAGTTGCCTCCTGCTTGATACCAAGAATGCAAAAATTAATTCAAGATTTCTTGGAATTTATTTTCACCAGTCTCTAGGTAAATAGAATTAAAT
This sequence comes from Marmota marmota marmota, assembly GCF_001458135.2. Taxonomy (NCBI): domain Eukaryota; kingdom Metazoa; phylum Chordata; class Mammalia; order Rodentia; family Sciuridae; genus Marmota; species Marmota marmota. Next base: position 13,098,177 of record NW_025999990.1, on the reverse strand, counting down.
AGGAACATTGAAGGGGGCTGTAGTCTTACTTATACTTTGAATATGAATAGTATGTTTAGTAGAACAGAACGTGGATATCAGACAAACTGACATGTCTTTGCAGGGACATTTAAACAACTCTGTTCTCTGATGGTCAAGGAATACCTTTAGGAACTTAACCTGCTTGCAATCTTTGTAGGCTTTTTTAGCCAAGTATTTATTATTAAAAATTAACATTAAGGGATCACTCTGATGTATAGTTTTTAGATCTTAGTGCCATTTATAACAAATTCATGCTTTAATCTCTACCTTTAATGCCTAATACAATGTAAATGCTATGTAAATAGCTATTATATTGTCTTGATTAGGGAATGATGACAAGAAGAAAATGTACATGCTTAGTATGGTCATAATTATTTTTCAATTGTTTCCCATTTGTAGTTGATTGACTCTGTGGATGTAGAGAGCCAACTCTAGTTGATAGCAACGGCAAACAATTGTAAGGATGGTGAATGAATTAAAAACTCAAATTTGCTAGTTATCTACTTCACATTTTTTTGTAATTTGAAAATCCAACCTTCATTACACTTAGAACCACCAATTATTAGAAGTACACTTGGCCTAGTTATAAATTTTGCTCTAATCTTAAACAACAGCTATTTGAGGGCTGAGCAATATTACTGAGTGTTCTGAACATATCAAAGTTCATGAGACAAGACATGTTTCTTGCCCTTGGAACTTGGTTTGTTGGGGGAGACAATTAAACAAGTAATAGGAGTTGAAAGGAATGTTGGAAAGGGATTTCCAGAATGATCTGGAAGCATAGAGCTTGAGTACCTATTGTAGAGTTGGGTACAGGAAAGACCTACCTAGGCTATTGTCACTAAACGGAACATGATGATAAAGAGCAACCAACCTTGTCCAGGTAGTGTAGAGGGATGGAAGAAAGAGGACAGAGTGGAGAAAGGATAGGTAAAGGGTGAGAGGATGATACTAGTTTGCTCATCTTTTTTTATACCTTTATTTTATCCATTCTTTTAAAAAAAATTTTTTAGTTGTAGATGACATGATACCTTTATTTAATTTATTTATTTTTATGTGGTGCTGAGGATTGAACCCAGGGCTTCACACATGCCAGGCAAGTGCTCTACCACTGAGCCACAACCCCAGCCCTAGTTTGCTCATCTTTCAGTGCATACTTTCTGAGAATTAAATCACATAGTGCATTTTAACATTCATGGAAAATCTATTACCTAAACAGTCTACTTGAAAAGTGCTTACCTAGCATGCAAGAGACCCCCAGCATTACAAATAACTAATTCAATTAATTAACTAATAATCTATTTGAATCAAGCAAAGATGTTTCACCCAAAGTTAAAACTCCCCATATATAATTTAAATTGATGCATTAATTTATTTAAATTAAATTTATTTTTAATTCTAATTTGTTATGTATGACAGCAGAACGCATTACAATTCACATTACACATATAGAGCACATAAATTGGTGCATTCTTATTAGAACTCTTGGCTGACCTTTGAGGTCAGCCACAAGGCCTCATTCAGTGTACCTTTCTCACCTGATCTCTCATGAGACACTGTTGTTTATTTATTACTGGATTCTTTTTTCCAAAATTGTGAGATTCCATTAGATTTTTCAGAATAAAGAAACATTAAGATGTATCCATTAGATTATTCTGGGAATTTGTCAAAAAGAAAACTAAAAGGAAAGATTTGGATGCATTCCAATTTTTTTCAATGCCCTCAGGCTGATTCTACACTTCCGAGTTAAAGACAAACATAAAGTTACAGAAATTATTTAAGGAGATTATTGCCATAAATGATTTGTTGTATTTTTGCCCCCTTGACATCCACTATATTTTATTTTACATAATGTGTCATAATTAATTTCTTCACATTTTTTTCTAGTCAGTAATACTAACCTTATCTTAAATTCATCTGGAGTATTTATCTCTGAGATGTATCTCTGTAACTCTCTCTGCATTTATAACAAATTCATACTTTATCCACCAACCAGTCCCCCACTGTGCCCTGGGTTTACCTTCATTCTTCTGAAATGAAATGACTTCTGTTCCCTGAAGCACCCATACTTCTTTGCTTTCTTTTTTCTTTTTGTAAGTAGCAGACTTGAAACAGCAGAGCTTATCAAGCTCAATTCCGAATGAGAAACCCCTGTGCAGGAGGAAGCCATGGACAATGTTCAGTGGTTATTTATTTTTTTGTAAGAACAATAGTCTACAGATTCTTTTGCTGCTCAAATGAGCCTGTCTTTGCTCTGTACCTGCCAAAAACATATGAGATGTGTTCAAAAGAGGTTAGCTATAGGGAGCCCAGGAATATATCACAGTCTGCAGACACAGAGAAAATTTAGAATGTAAGAGTGTCATCTGTCTTACTTTTCTCCTGCAGTTTCTCCATGTTATTGTGAATTTATTTAATTCTTGAACATTTTTCACATTGCCATGCCATAGCTTGAGTTGAGAAAACAAAAGATATGCTGATATTTAGATCTAGTTTCTCTCTGTTTGTTTCAGGAGAATTGGAGGTATTGGAAAGAACCAAAGCATGAGAAGGTACTTGGCTTTGTGAATGATCACAGTTAACAGAAACTGATTTTTGGTCATTCTCGGCCTGAGACGAGCCTTCCCCACTCCCATTGCTGGGTAATGTGGGCAGGTGGGTGTAGCGGGTTTTCAGCACTAACGGCCATTCCTTGAGGCTGCCACAGTTTAAAAGTCAATGTGAGAAAGGAGAGGGAAAAGCTGGAGTCTTTGGAGACGAGGAGGCTGTGTGGAGAACGCGGAGGAGGTGAAGGAGGCTGGACCCAGTCCTGTGGCCTGGCATGGTGTTCTGGGGGAGGGAGGCATCTGGCACCAGGAAAGGGGAAAGCATCCTCCCAAGCATAATGTGAAAGTCCAGAGAAGAGGAAGGAATGGTCTTCTCTGTGATAAAGGATGGGAGAGGAGATGTTAGTCAGACACTGCTGCTATCATCATTAAAACCGTTTTTGTGATTGTTCTTTCAAGGTAATACACCCTCTCAGGGAACACGCAGGCACATATAGGCTAATATAAAAATCCTCTCTGGAGTCTTCTAGAATGTTTAGAGAAAACACCATCGTTCCAAAGAAACCAGTTATATGATTAACAATAGCATATGCCCACTACTCCTTTGTACCATGTCCTTTAGAATCTCAATCAAATAAATGGGCATCATTTTAATCTCTTTTTCTCAGATTTTGTCCACCCTTGATCTTATTGAGGAAATCGAGGCAGACTTTTACCTTTTTTGACAGCAAATGTTCATTCCAGTTAAGAGGACTTACGGGGAAGCTTAGAATCTCTGACTCTGGGCCTTTGAAGTCCTCAATCGTGAGACTTCATTGTCATCTGTTTTGAAGCATTAATTAAAGGATTTTTTAATTTTTTATTTAAAAAATTTTTAACAGACAGACACAGCTCTTTTCTTCCATATGAAATCTTCCCATCAAGTTTGAACATGTTTTCTTTCTGTTTAGGAATAAACCAAGAAAGTGTTAAGCACCTGGAAGTTCTGGTGAGAAAGTAGTTTTCCTTTTTAAAGAAAAGTCACACATTCTTCTGATAGAACAGTAGAGCTGCTGTTGTGGCTTGGGGTTGTCTTGCTGGACTGGAAAATAAGTACGTGCTTCATCTTCTAATGTATCTTCTAGGTCCTGAGGTTTGACTTTAGAAAATACTGTGGAAAAATCATAACCTACTGAAAAACTCTCTCACTCTCTCTTTAAACTTTACTGCTTATATTAGTGTTAACCCTGGACAGTAGAAGATATTATTTTATTAGAAAATGAAAATATATGTATATATTCTTTTTGGGGGGCAGGGGAAACTCTACCTGAATTGCATCTAAACCTTTAAGTGGCTTGCGTTGGGCTTTTACTGATAAATTTCATTTCACTGGGACTTTTCGGTAAATACTCATTCTTTGTTTCCTGAAAACTTTTATAACTTGGTTTCCCTATAATTCCTGTAAAACCAGAAATAAAGCTCTGAAAGTTGAAGAGTAAATTGAATCAATAGCCTAAAGCTCCAGTGATGTACTCCAGGGAATACTTTTTTTTTTCCTTTTTATTGGAATCCATGAGTTTTCTAAAAACAGTCTCTCTCTCTCTGCATATGTATCTATTCATGTAACATATGGCACTTGTAAGTATATAGGGTTACCTTATTACCATGGGTTACCAGTGGCAACATGTGCCCTGAGCTAAATCCTTTTTGATTTTAATATTCTGTCTGTAAGTCATATGCTAAGAGATCAGAAGATAGTAAAAACAGACTAGTCTGGCCCAGAGGATATGGTAGTTTTAATGGTCATTTTATATGTATGTATAGTACAACCTGTGGAGAATAGAGCAAGAGATCAAGAAGGCACCATATATATCTCAATTGAAAAAGGAAAAGAAATTAGCAAGCTCAGCTTCTCCCCGTAACCTACTTTCCATTGGACATGACTGGGTTCTCTCTGCTACAATGCATTGAACTGGGTTCTTCTGGGTTTCTTCAGTAAGGAACAAAGCAGATTCTAAAGAATAAAGGCTGTGGGTGGACAAGAATATTTCTCTTCTATGGAATGATATTTCTAATTTAGAAAAAGCACCCTACCAGGTTGATTATTCCACTTAATAAAGAGAATTTCGTCATGCTTCATCCATGAGAGTATTCACGTAGAACGCATATTGTACCCTCTTGGCCTATGGAACGGAATGGAAAGAACTAAGGACAATGTCATAGGAAAAAAGAAATCACTTGGCAATTTGTATGCACACGGCTGTCCATTATTCATGAGCTGCTTCTTTAGTTTTGAGTGATCCGTGTCTTTTCTGTTCTTTCTTCTCCCTTCTGTTTCCACCATGTTGGCATTTTACTGCTCATTAATAATTGTACGAAGAAAAAAGGGAATACATTAATTGATGATGGCATCAGTCAATACACGACTTTCTACCAGTATAAAAGACCTTGTGGCATTTTTAGAAAGGTAAATACTGATGACTAAAATAACAGCAGGAGGTAGGGAAGTGGGTTTGTGATATTCTTCTCCCTCATCAGGGAATAAGACAAAATAAACAGCCCAGATAAAACTTACAGTAAATAGCGATCACACACACCTTTGAAATTTCCATTTGGAAAGAGATAGGAGAAATAATTTTAGCAGATCAAAATAAGATTGAGAGTTTTCAAACATGTCTGGTGTCCAGCTCCAGCATCCATATAGTATATGTTCTGTGCATACAGAGGGATGGGTAACTGCACAGTGGCAGGACAGAATTAGACAAAGCACCTCTTCACTAAGACAGTTCTTAGGCACTATTCTGTTCTCCCATCATCCAAGGTGCTTTCTCAGATAATCTGAGCAGCCTATCATGCAGATAATAGAGAGGGCAGTGGGCTTTGACTCTCGTTCACTAAAGTGGATTGCTTAGGGTGATCTGGCTAAGCTGGCAGTCCCACATATTGTTTGAGCATCATGTGCTGTGCTCTCTCATAACAGCAAGAATCTACAAAACATGCTACGTACATGCAGGACGCACTGCGTTCCAGAAACATAAGATGCATAAACCATCCAGAGGAGCCTATTATTGAGTTAGAATAAAATAAATACAACACTGAAAGAGTAAAATAACAAGCAGTTTCACATGCCAAGTCCCAAAGGAAAGCTTTAGATATTACTTATTAGGAATGTAAAAGGAAGGGAGGGGTCATTGAGTGCTGAAGGGTTTCATGAAGATCCTAGAAGAAGAGAGAGAATTTGAATTAGGCCTGGAAGAAAGGCTAACGGAAAGAGGAGGAAACAGCCCAAGTGAGGAGAAAAAAGGTGGGGACAATGGCCCAGCCAAGGGAAAGTGCAGGACATTTTTTGGGAATAAGGAATCTCCCACACTGGGTAGAGCAGAGCGCTCACCTAGATAACAGGTAGGGAGTGGTAAGACGATAAAGTCCCCAACACCAGGTTAAGGTGCTGGGCTCTGCCCAAGGCAGTGTGTGTCTTTGCAAGTGTTTAGGACTGATTTTGGAATTTTTTTTTTCCTTTTTCAAAATCAGCAAGAGAATGTGGCAGTGGTTTATGAGAAGTCAATCAACTGACTGGTTGTGACTAAATCTTAAAATAGACCCACAGAGCATCCTGTGTTGCCCAAAAGAGCTAGTGCCAGGATTCACTGTCTGGTCTGTTACTTCCAGAGTCCAAACTTAACCACTCCCTGTACCATCAGGACATGGCAGCCATGGAAGTTTGAGCGGAAGGAGCTACCAGCAGGGATTACTCCATAAGACAAATTACAGTTCATCTTTTTGTTATTAATTACTATGGGGATTGTCTTGCTACCTTCTTTGTGAGCTTTATACTCTTCAGCACCCTTTCTGGCACATTATATCTCTTGATCCTCACAACAGCTCTGTTAAGTAGGCAAGACTTTTAAGTTATAAAATTATTTCTAGGTTCCCAATTATCTGTGTAATTAATCCTGGTTACATATGCAGTACTCTCATTTGTATTGTCGTAAAAATTATAATGAACAGTTTGCCCTTATTTTTTTTTCCAAAGTAGTTTAAAATTCAGGACAGGTTGTTGAAATTCTCTCCAAAAGAGTGGGCTTATTTTAGCATTGCATTTTTCTCAGATTAAGAACCTTCATTCCGCATCAAAATAAAAGCTCAGATTTCACAAAGAATCACTGAGAACAAGGCACCACATCTTTAACACTCCTTAATTACAACTGGATAACATGATGCACTTGGAAATCCTTGGAGAATAGGCAGGTGATCTGCTACATGTGTTTATTTATCTAAAACAATTTAGCAATTTGCAACTGTATCAACTCCGGTTTGCCTGTCGTGGGGCATTTTCCAGGACTCTTTGATTTGTTCTCCATCCGATTTTCTTTCCACAACTTATCCTCTATACAGGATACTTTTATTTTTCTTGTTACAGAGCCAAAAGTTGCCCATACCTCTTGAGCAAATTAAAGATAATGCTGTAAAATGCATGCTTAAAATTCCAGTCTGCCGCAGACTTACTTCATTGGTATGAAACTCAGACCCCGTCTTATTAAACACTGTTAAATATTCTCTTCATTTTCAAGATAAATATGAACAGAAACACAGCTAAACATGTACTGTATTAAAATCATTGATTCACAATATTTAAATTTTCAGCTAGCCTCCAATTAGCAGGCTTTCCAATATTTGAACAGAAGACCATTTTAATGTAATTACAAACACATTTTAGGCATCTAAATTTTTTGCATAATTAGTTCCCTATTAAACTATTTATGTAGCCCTTTTTCCATCAGAAACAGAGAAAGCAGAACAATTTTATTCCTTACTGTTACAATAATTAACTATGCAAGTAGAACAGCATATTAATAGAGTATAATTTGTTTACATTTAAAAGAAAATTGTGTTAGATTAGCATAGCAAAAGACTATTTCCATATCCAGGCAGTAATATGCAGGCCTAATAGCAATTTACAGTGTAGTTAAAGAATATTATTAATAAAGTAATACAGTGTAATTCTGTTTGCTCCGCCATATTTCACAATGTCCTTAATTATAGCTAATTCCATCGAGACTAATTTGGGTGTTATTAAGCAGTAGACATAGGAATCTTAAATGCAACCTTTGCTAATAATGAATTTAGGAGTTACCACAGAACTTGTTCTTATAAAACATAGGTACAAGATAAGTATTTGTATTTTCTCCCAGGAGTGAAATCTATAAACATACACATATGTAATTGATACCTAAAAACAAGCTTTCCGGGTTCCAACGTATTGTTATCCACTTGATGAGAAGTTGATTATAAATAAACACAGTCAGGTGGGACGAGATAGAGAATGATAATTAGTTAACAACTTGAACTGATAATCTAGAACTCTCCTAGTTGAAGACTTCCACTTAATGATGGCTTGGGTTTAATTGAAGAAATGATAGAAGTAGTTAGATTGCATGACAAGTGGTTTGAAGGAAAGTTATATTAATACCTCTTACAACTTAAATAGCTGCATTCACAAAGTGCTGGTTAGCTATTTCCATCATTTCTTCAGTTTAAAGAATTCACGCCATTACCAAGTGGAAATTTCCACCTGAGAAAATTCTAGATTACCAATCCAAGTTGCTGCTCACTTTCCATCCTCTATCGATCCACCCTCTAATGATATCTGCTTTTGATAAACTTCTCATTGAATGACTAACCATACTTTGGGGCCACAGAAGATGGGAGCTGTACTGTGCACTATCATGAGTCTCCAAGGCAATCCTGAAAAGTAGGTAGTAGTTCTTCTGTTTTCCAGATGAGGAAATGAGGTCTCAGAGAGTTGATGGGATTCACTAGCGGTCACAGAACTGATGAAAAGTCTTCGAAGGTCTAGTCAAGACATAGAATGCCTCTAAACTTCAGACTTTACAGATACTGGGCTCTTTCTCTTTTAGGATATGTACATTTTTGACCTATTTGAAAGTGAGCTCAAAAAACTCCCTGGTGCCAGGTAATATGGTGCACATCTATAATCCCAGCAGCTTGGGAGACTGAGGCAGGAAGATTGGGAGTTCAAAACCAGCCTCAGCAAAAGTGAGGCACTAAGCAACTCAGTGAGACCCTGTCTCTAAATAAAATACGAACTAGGGCTGGGGATGTGTCTCAGTGGCTGAGTGCTCCTAAGTTCAATTCTCAATATCCCCCCCCCCCCCCAGAACAAACAAACAACTACTCGTTGATCCTTGTTACGTATG
>NW_025999990.1:13044098-13089392 GCF_001458135.2 Marmota marmota marmota | reverse complement strand
CCCCCCCCCCAGAACAAACAAACAAACAACTTCCTGGACTTTGTTTACCTGTTGGTAGCATTTCACAGTATTCTGGTTTTGAATTAGGTATAGATTTGGAACTAGATAATGACTAGCTTTTCAATTTTCTATAACTGTGTTTTGTCAAAAAATTACAATAGTTTGAGTTTTTCTTGTAATATGCTTTCCAGTTATTATTATTACTTTTTATGAAAAAATGAGGGTATTAAATGTGGATGACGTAGCTCTGGCTAGAACACCAAAGTAGTATGAATTCCAGTCCTCCTTTTATCTCCTGGCTGACTCAAGATTCAGAATCAGTTGTTGATAGATAGTCTTTGAAAAGGCCTGACCTTGATAATATTTGAAAATTCTTTGGTGTTTAAAAGATAGAGAACATCAGATACTTCCTTTTCAGGTTGCTATTGAACACTCTTGAGATTCTGTTTTCTGTTTGGACCTTGCCACATGACTGTGGGTAAGTCACATTCTCTTACAGCAGCACTGTCTGCTATGATGGAAATGCCTCATATCTATGGTATGAAATGTGTTACCCACATTCGGCTGCTGAGATGTGGCTACTGTGACCAAAGAACAGAATTTAAATTTTTATTTAATTTTAGTGAATTTAAATGCAAGCAGCCACATGTGGTTAACAGTTAACTTGTTGGAGGGTACAGTCTTGGGGCATCAAACCCCATGCTCATAAGCTAATGGCAAAAACTGTCTCTACGTAAGTCAGAATGTAGCTGTGGACCTAAATAAGATCATATTGGTTATGATTTGTAAACCCTAAGGCACCCCTCGAAAGCAAGTCATGAATAAAAATAACAATAATAATAATAATAATGACAATATCAATAATGGTCACTACTTGTATATAGTACACGAAGCAGAAAATTCCATTTCTAAACTTGGACATTAGAAATCGTCTTCTATTTTTTCTTTTGATAGTTGTGTTATCTGTGATTCTACACTTCCTAGGGGCAGATGGCAGTCATTGCAAACTTAATCACATATACTGTGGAGGGACCAAAGTAGATAAAAGGCAGGGAGTCCAGAGAATTAGATTCTAATTGTAACTCTGCCATCGACTAGCTGTATACAAGTGGTTCTCCTTAAAGCTCCAGGAGACAATTATCTATAAGTTTTGACCAAGGAATTTGATAATAATTTACAGGTTTGTACAAATGTTATCAAGAAAAGGGAACTCAGAGGTCCTTTTCTGTTTCTTGATGAGGTTGACGGAATCCTGGAGATGGTAAATGACTTGCTCAAGATCGCTCAACCAGGAGGTGGAGAACCAGGCCTCAGAGACAGGCCTCCTATCCCCTTGTAGCTACACTCTGGCTGTCACTGTATGATCAATCAAGGGTGGGGGTAGGGGACAGTCACTGTTTAATGCCATTGAAGATAGATAGTAAATTGGCGCTCACAGATCCCCACAGGATTTAATCACAATTCCATAAGAGCTATATAAACCCTACTGTAATTAGCTTAGCACCATGAGGTAGATTTGTTCATGGGGCACACATCCCATTAACTAGCTGTGTAACTCAGCTCCCATGTCTGGAAAAGAAGGGAGTCACACGAGTGGATCTCCAAGGTCCCATCCGACTCTCAAAGTCTGTGGTTCTAAGATCCATGTACTGAATTTTTAAAATTTGTAAATGAACTCTTGGCTGATTTGTGACGGTAGTTCCTACAAATATTTGAAAAGATAAACACACGAGTCACATTATTCTGTCTACAGGTATTATTGGCGTACATATGAATCTGCAGGCTCCTATGGTAACTCCATAGTTTTGGAGGGGTCTGGAATCCCCAGATTAGTGTGGCTAGTCTAGGGAGACTGCTTCTCTGGGAACAAAGAATCTACCAATGTTTTGTTATTATTATCATTATTATTGATTATCTGGCATATTGCTGTCTTTTAAAAATCATTTCATATTTTTAAGTAAAATTTTTGAATGTATGTTATATGTGCAATACAAGGTTCAGAGTTACGAAAGGGGACACAGTGGAAAGGCGTTGCTGTTAACAATAAGGTTGCCAACTATGGAATATGGCCAGGACTAAGGAGCTTTCTAGGGGCATAGACCTTTCAGTGCTGAAACTGGGAAAAATCCAGGTGAACAGAACAAGTGGGTCACCCTACCAGGTATCTTAATGCACCAATTCCTAATGACCCAGCAACAACCTTTTCAGTTGCATGAAATTCAATGGCATGAAATTCCAGTGAGCATCCAACAATACATTCTTAATATTTTCCCCAAGGATATCTTAACTAAATAAAACTTAAAACTCTAAAGATGAGCATCTCAAGGCCCATGAACTTTTCTTATTCTATGTTTTTTAGGAAAAAAAAAAAAGGACAGGAATTGAAAACAAGATCAACTTATTTAAGGGAGGGAGTTGGGAAGATTTTCACAAGAATGAATTACTTGCGTGTGAATTAGTGCACTCCTGTAATCCCAGCAACTCTGGAGGCTGAGGCATGAGGATTATAAATTCAAGACCAGGCTCAGCAACTTAGTGAGATCCTGTCTCAAAAATAAAAAAATAAAAAGGGTGGGGGATGTCGTGAAGTGCTACAGCACCCCTGGGTTCAGTCCCCAGTACTATTACTATTACCACTGAATTATTACTTGATACAACCAGCAAACCAGCATTCTAAAGAAAAATTGTTTGAGCCATTTAAAACTCATTTTTCAAAAGGCAAATGAATACATTAAATTGCCTTCTGCTTCCAGTCATTCTGAAGAATGGAATTGAGCCAAGGTCTTGAGTTGACAGGGCAAAAACCAAGAGGACCTAATAGTTCCGCCTCCTTTTTAATTTCTCTAGTTTTATGTTTGGGAATAATGGTAATGTCTTTCATTTCTGAAGGCTGAGTGGCTCATTCTAAAATGTGAATGATATACATTCATTGAGATTTTCCCCTAACATGAGTTATTCTATCTGCCTCTTTTGGAATTCACATTTGTGAATGTACAAGCTGTTGTGGAACATAATGCTTTGCCCAATCTTCCTCTCTTTTATTGAAATGACACAAAATTTTGCTTTTCCTTTAGCATCTTATTCAAATCAGCATATATTTATGAAGTAGCTATATATTTAAGGGATTCCTCAGACCTCTATAGGAACTACCAAAACAAAACAACAGACAAAACCAAAAATAAAACAAATGAGCTGCCCTCAAGGAGCTTAAATTTAGGTGTTAGTATCCAAACAGCTATAGAAACAGGCAACATCAAATAGTTAATGTACGGACAGTTTAATAAGGAAGGGACACCACATGTAACTGATGATAAGAACAATCCCAAAGACAAAGGTTTGAAAGGTTTTAATAATGGGTAGAATTTCAATGCTTGTAAGATAGAATTTTGGGTAGTTTTATAGGGAATCTCCATACTGTTTCCCATAGTGACTGTACTAATTCACTTTTCCACCAACGGTGTATAAAGCTTCTCTTGTCTTCATCCCTTCACCAGCATTTGTTATTTTTAAAAAATTTATTATTATTTTTATAATGGCCATTCTAACTGGGATGACATGAAATCTCAATGTAGTTTTAGTTTGCATTTCTCTGATGGCAAAAGAGATTGAATTTTTTTTTTTCAAATTTTAGATAGTTTGATTTTTTTTAAAAAAAATTTGTTTTGGTTTCTTTCTCTTTGAGACAGGGCCTTGTTATATTGTCCAGGCTAGCCTTGAACTCCATATCCTCCTACCTCAGCCTCCCAAGTAGCTGGGATTAGAGATGTATGCCACGGCACCTGGCTCTGAACATTTTTTCATGTATTTATTGGCCATTTGCACTTTATTTTTTGTGAAGCATCTATTCAGATAATTTGCCCTTTTATTGAGTTAGATTATTATTATTTTTTTCTGTGAATTATTTTGAGTCCTTTTATATTCTGGATATTAATCTTCTATCAGAGGAATAGGTGGCCAAGATGGTCTTCCATTCTGTAGGCTCTCTTCCTACTCCTTGGTTGTTCCCTTTGCTGTGAAGAAGTTTTTTTAATAAGATATAATCCCATTTGTCAATTTGTATTTTATTTCCTGGGCTCTCAAAGTTCTATCCAGAAAAATAATTGACCATGCCAAGATCTTAAAGTGTTTCCCTTATGTTTTCTTCTGGTAGTTTCAAAGTTTTGGGTTCTATATTAAGGTCTAAAAAAACCACCAACAACAACAACAGCAACAAAAAACTAGCAGCTTCTCAGATCCTTGAATATAGGATTTTAATTATGAGACCTTCTCTTACTACTCAGTATTTCAGCAACTCTCCACAAAACAATCAACCTAGTAGAGTCAAGGTTTACATGGTACTTGATTGATCTTGTAGGTTCATCAAAGATTTTTTTTTTTGTTTTACTCTGAGAAAAATATCGAATAGCTTTTCAAAATGTTGATAGGGTAATTGGTAAGAACATAGTTTCAACAAGAAGAAGGGCTACTTTGGGTTAGGTCAGCATGGGTCTCATTGCCACTGGGCAGTCTGCAGAGCTGTGTGGATCTGGGAGAATCAAATCCTGCAGTTCAAGTTAATGTGGAGGCTTTCTAAAGTCTTGGGAACACAAAGAATTTGATTTCCCCTTAGCCTGATGGCAAAAGCATTGCCCCCAATAAAGGCAGGGGCTGTTCCCTGACTGCTGTTACTAAGATCAAATCTTATCAGTCGCCACCTTGGCAGGAGACCCACTGGTTCCCAAAATGACTTAATCAAATTAGAAGGTGTCTATCATTCTTTCCCTAGCTAGCAGGAAATTAAGTTTCACTGAAGCACTCGGGTCACACTTTTGTATCTAAGAAGGATCTCCTTGTAGGTTAGGTTTACAGTATTCAGTTGCTTTGGGGCATTACCTTTTGATTACTTTTTTTGTGGAGTGAACATGTTTAAGGCAACTTTAATATTTTACACAGCTGCTCCAGTATCAGGATCCGCATCTTGGTGAGCCATGTGGTAACCCCGGCAAAATCTCCCATCAGGTCAGAGAAGAATCTGGAAAAAATTGCATGAGAGTTTTCTCAGAAGTAATCAGTTTTATTTCTTCAAGTGGATATTGTTTTAACTGTAAAATAGTATCCAGCTCTGACAGGCGTTAAGTGGTAGGGGCCGTCTAATCTTGAATGGAAGCACAAGACTGCTTTGCCTCCAAAGTGGTTGCTTTCTGCAAACCTGTTTTTCTCATTCACTTCTTCTCTCCTTTCACTGATTATGTGCCAGCTGGTACTCAGGCCTGGCCTAGTTCTTCACTGTTTTTCTCTTTAGGCTGTAGAGTCTTAGGGAGGGACTCAGATCTTCCGGTAGCATATTCCTAAAACAAGTTAGACACTCTTTTTGAAATGTTCTCTGGAATTTTGATATAGTAAGAAAAGTACGCTGTAATTTCCACCTGGTACAAAATTGGACTGCTTCATTCTAAAGCTCTTCTCTATCTTGTTAGTCAGATATATGATTTTAGAATTGAAGCAGGGTTAAAAAAAAAATCACAGATAGGTTGAAGAACTAGCAAATCACTTGCCTGCCTCTTTCCAAGTTTATATTCTCCACCTCACACCTGAACTCCACATGGGTTTCACGGCCATTTAATAAAATTTGAAAAATTAATCCTTAACCCCCTAAAAAAAAAAAGCCAACTACCAGAAGAGAAAAATTAGTAGCCCCCCTCCCTACCATTCATCCATTTCTTTCCTTTTTTTTCTTTTTTTGTTGACTCTGTAAGAAATAAGCTTCATGAATGCTTAGCTTTAATGTTAGAATTAAAATTCAGGATATGAAGAAATTACTTCTGTATCATATTAATGCATGTGTCTGAGGTTTTTCAAGTTATGAACCATTCAGATTTGACAATGGTGATCAATTATATTGCTGTTGGCCACTTCTTTATCCCACTCACCCCCACTTAAGCCCTGAAAAAGAAGAAATTGTTATCATATGGAATTCATACAAGCATGAGCAGGTCCTAGAACTTTGGAACCCTACAACCCTGAGGGTGTCTGGAAAGTCCGTACTTCATTTTTATTTAATTTTATATTTTACACTTTGCACTTTTCAGTGCAGTCCAAAGTTGCCTAGTCAAATGTAATCTTTGTGCTTACAAATAAATTCAAACAGCTTGCCTCTGTTTGTCACAATTTTCATTGGGGCCCTTAGAATCTTGCTTTCTTTTTGTAAAAAACACATTTTGCATTCATAAACCATTGCATGTTGCTCATTTAACCCTGTTCCCACACTCCACTCCAAATGCATTTCTGAGTGACCCGCATGTCAGCACTATAGCATTGTACAGTAAATAGAGTGTTTTGCTTCATAAATCAAGCATAGAACTTATAGCCAACTTCAGCATAAAAAAAGTCACTGAAATAATATGGCCCAGCTGCAGGAGATAGACATTGTATTCAAAAAGCTAGCTTTAAATTACTGACATTTAAATCCAGATTTGACAAAGCTAAGACCATTTTGGAGGATTCTGAGTAATCCTCATGAAATTCCAAATTTTCCTTTTGTTGTTTTGAAGGAGATTCATTTTTTTTAAAGGAGAGAGGGTTAGATTCTGTCCTCCCCATAGTTATCTTTGATGGCATCAGAGAGTTGCTGAAGTGGGTGGCCAATTCACCTCATTATGAAAGTCACTTTGCAAATCATGTAGTTTTTTGGTTTGGGAAACTGCTCTCTGGGGCAGGACTCTCATTTTATTGTGTCAATCAGCAGTCAAATGCCAAGGTGATTTGGAAAAAATCAGGTTTGGATTTCTTCCCCATCTAAATCAAACTGAATACTAATGTCTCATCGAGGATGTCCAAAGATAGAAACTACTTTTATTTCACGCAGCAATTTGGTGTTCCTCTGCTGGGGGGGAAAAAAAAAAGAAAGAAAGAAAAAAAGAAAAGATTCTAAAGTCCTGGCAATTGGCCAGACTTTCAGCTTTCCCTGTTCTCGGTGTCTCTTCCTTTATAGGTAGCAATTTTAGCATTCAAAATTTAAAAATATGACATAAGTATGCACAGTAACATGCTCCCTTCAGAAGCATACTTTGAAAAAGACTTATAATGGGAACCCCCATCATTGGAGACTTGTCAACAGACCAGTTAGTTTAGGCCATAATCTCTCTAGTCAACACAATTTGTTGAGATAAATTATTATATTTTCCCATTAAATTTCATTCTTCCCACTTCAAAAAAAGATCTGTATTTTTTAGAGCATAAAACTAAATGCTTATAACAAATGTAATTACAATAGTATAAGAATTAATGAGAGATGGGGAAAAAAGCGGTCTACTTTTTATCTTTCATGCAAGTGAATTGAAATATATTTCCACTTTGTTAAAAAGCATTTATCTGGTAAGTATAAATGAGTTGAACTAGGTATTTTTTTAAATGTTAATGTCCTTACTTATATGTAATTTCTTTGTACAGACAGAAGAGTCCAACTGAATTATATTCTGGCTTGAATTGCCTTCTGGAATTCAACTGCTTCTTTGGGAAGTAGCAATATCTTCAAATTAACCTCAGTTAACACGAATGGACTAAAAAAATTGCTCAGAAATTTATGTAGTTCAAAAATTGTCAGATTTGTTGAAATGAATAATGTGTTTGGATTTTTGGAAGACCTTTACAAATTTTGAACCTGCTGCAGTTCCATTTGGTGTAAAGAATTATACTATAAACAAGGGGCTCCATCTGTACTTTTGAAATAACTATTCAGTTTTCCATTTCAGTGCTCAGACAAATTGACACGACAAACTGAAAAGCAGAAGTTAGTGTTCAAAGAAGTTCAAGAGTAAACATTTAGTCCATTTGTCTGCTCGGGTTGAGAGAGATTCAGTGCACAGGAGTCCACGATGCTGAATGTACATTCTAGATCAGTAATAAATACTGTCAGGGAGAGGGCCCAGAGTGTGAGTCTACTCGCTATTTCCAAGTGTTTTTTACAGGTTTTGCTATACTTAGGAATGAGAAAGCTATATTAAAATGTCATTTACTAACTTTAGTTTTTTTCTCTGGTCTTTTCACTTAGGACTTCAGGTCACTATCTGGTCCCTATATTAGACAAAGGGGATAAGAAATCACATTTCTAGAAAGGGAACTAAGGTGACAACAGCTGTCGGAAACACCTTGGATAGGGCTCAGCACGACAAGTTGTAGAATGCGGTTTGAGTCTTACAATTTTTTGATTTGGCTTAACAGGAAATTACAGATCACCAATGCACAAGGTTTGATGGTGAGTGCTCTGTGATCCGCTTGTAGCAGGAGCTGTTATTTTAAAAGTGAAATTTAGATACATATGAATGGGGAAGTTGGGAGCAATAAATTCACACTCCCCCAGAGCATTTGGCATATGTCATTCTCCCAGTCTTAAAATCAGTGTTATCCAGGGCCTTCTATTTGGGGCGGTTGGAGGTCTGTGGCCTGGACCACTCTCCCTCCTGGTGCCAGAGGGTACTGTATGGCGCAGTCAAAGGTGCACTCTGTGTGTGCATGAAGACTTGCAATCCCCAGAGCACCGCTGCAGGGTCGCTGGACTGTTCAATCATGTGCTCCTGTCTCCTTTTCCATTCTTTCCATGCTGTCTCTCCGTTTTGTCCTGATGTGAAGGTCCACTCCAAGTACAATGATGCCTGCACTGCCACACTATGGGGCTTTGCTCTCCCTTGACTTCCTGTCACACGTGTGTTCTTTCCCATGAATTTGAAATGCGTCACACACTGGCATTGTTAGATATCACGTAGGCTGTGCATGTTTCTCTCCAATGAGAACGTGTGTTCTCTGAGTAATGTCAATATCTTTTTGTCCCCTCTGGTCTGAATACATAGTAGGTTTACAAGGATATTTGGCTGATTTAGTGGTGATCATTGTGTGGAAATTGGACGAGTTGATCTGGTGCATTCCCGGGGCACTTAATCCATTCAGGTTTGTGTTGGATCAAGGTCAGCAAACTCAGATAGACCATTTCAAACACTAAGCAATGCAGCTTTCTTTTCCCCCCAGATAAAAGACAATATTAAAGATAAACTATTCCAAAGTATGGAAAGCTATTGTAAGCAACTTAAATTCTGATGAAGTTTATTTATTACAGAAATACCATTAAACTTCTCAGGTGCTCCCTCAGGGAACATTATGGTGTGATCATAATATATGTTTTTCAGACTGTCTTTAGAAAGTCATCATTTGAATAATCCCTTTGACAGTTGAATTTTCTCCATTACTATCCTAAAAGAGATAGCAAGGAAACCTAGGATGAGGGTAAGGGAATGGAATTGATATGTTTCAACATTTTCTTCTCCATGACAACCCTATGAGGTGGATGGGACTATCTCCATTGTGTGCATGAGAAGCCAGAAATTCAGAAATGTTAAACTGATTGTCCACGGTCACACACAAACTATTCAAGCCTCCCTCTCTCTTTTTTATTTATAGTTGGTCCCTTGCCTTATACTCTTATTGTCTCTTCCAATAACTGGGTCAACATCTTTTAGAACTTCCCATTTAGCTCCAATCAGAATCTTGCCAACACTTTCCCACATGTGGTGCTGTGCCATTTCTAATAGATTTGGGTAGATTGGAGTGACTGCTTCAAGGAAAATCTGATTTGATTTGTCGAATCAGATGAGCCCTTATGGCAGAAGCCCTGAATGGCTTTTCCAGTGAAGTTTTCCGCTCATTTTGAGGAAGCCAATAGGTTCCCTGGTTCTGTTTAAGGGTCCCTTAAATCTGAAGGCATGAATCACCAAGACCAGCATCCTCAAGAAGGTCAGGAGGATCACTAAGGAAGATCACTAAGGTAAACCTGGTCATCCATCAGATTTCTAGTGGAGAGCCATGTTCCTCTGGTTTAGTTGGTGGCCATCTCATATTCTGGTTCTTTTAATAATGTTTTGTTTTCATAGGTCCTAGAGCCAATTTAATTCTTCACTTTCTTTTCTCCTTTTTTGGATTCTTACAATGTCACCTTTGTTTGCCATTTAAGTTGCTTTTCATGTTTTCCTTTACCTGCTCTGTTAATGGCTGTCAACCCTACTAGAGTCGCTGTGGTGGTCTCCTGAGGGGGCTGCCACCATTCCTCTTCTCTGGTGCCACCTAGCTCATTATAAGGTAAGGCCTCATTCCCTCTGCTAGTGTCTCCAGGCCTTGTGACTTGCTTTAGCCAACAGAATGTACTAGTTCTCATTCCAGCCAGTAAGAAGCTTAGATGCTTCTACTTTCTTTAAATATGTAGCCTTAGGTGAAAAGTTCAGCTATCCTATCATTTTGCAGGAAAGCCCTGGCTAGCCATTGAAGAGAACTTGTGTGAAGAGAAAGATATTCAACCCATCCTCCACTGTTTCAGAAATCACAGCTGAGGTACCAGATGGATGAGTGAAGGCGCCATCTTGCATCTCCCAGTCCCGGCAGATACGATAGTGGAGCAAAACAACCAGCCAGCTAAGCCTCGCCTAGAGGACACAGTTGGAGAAATAAATTTTTCTTGTTGCTTTAAGCTGCTAATTTATAGTGTTTTGTTATGAAGCAATAGAAAATTGAAACAGTTGCTTAAAGCTTATATCTGTAATTCACTGTGATATTTTAGAGCTGTGCCATCCAATATGGTATTAACAAAATGTGGTTGCTTAAATTTAATTAAAATTAAATAAATATAAAAATGCAGTATCTCAATATTACTAACCACATAATGCTCAATAGCCAGAACATATACACATTGGACAGAACATATAGAACCTTTACATTATTGTAGAAAGTTCTGTGTTGAATCTTAGTCATTTTCACATTTTCTGGAGCTTTATGTTAAGTTCTCAAGAAATATCCAGCATATCAAACTGTTTCCATGGTGCACAAGGTTTCTGCAGAGGAGTAGAGAGAGAGAGAGGTCCTGGGGCAGGTACCCAAGAGCCAGGCTTCATTAACCTATGTCAATCTAAGATGGTTAATCTTATCACACAGGAAGTGGGGAGCCACTGATGGATTTTTAAAAGATGAGGGAAATGATCGAATAGATTTTGTCTTTTTTTTTTCCTGGTGCTGGAGGTCAAACCCAGAGCTTCATGTACACTAGGCAAGTACTCTACCACTGAGCTACATCCCCATCCTTCTAATAGGTTATTTGGAAGGATGAATCTCATGCAACATGAATCCAGATGGGTTTTAGACTGAAGGGAACTCTCAATTCTGTTGCTCATTTGTTTCTTGAAAAAACTCACTTATTTTCAGCTGTTGTCTACTTTTTCTCAATTATAATTTTAACTCACCTTCCTGGAGTTAGGGCAAAAATAGAATCAAGTTCATTCACTTTTGGTTAATGGAGTGATTTAGACTTGATTATGGTAATTTTTTGGAACTCAACTTAAAGGAACTGGCATATAAAACAACAGAAGTCTTAGTGCTGTTGGAAATACTACAGTGTTCTGAATTATTACCAGTGAAGGAACAGTATTTACATGCTCCATAACGATGTCGGTAATAATAAAATTCAACACAATTTTATAAATTCTTCTAGGTTTGGGCTACTGAATTAAAAGTTCTTTGACTCAAGATATTTCCAAAATATAAAAAACTACACAGCAACTTTTATTGTTTCTGTTAAGACCTGATACCCTGTAGCTCAAGTTTTTTAAAAAAAATAAAGACCCATTTCATGCTAAAATTTGTCACACTATGGCTAGTTTTGGGTGATTAAAGGGAATGAAAAAAGAAAATCCCTGTCTTGAAAAACATTATCCTATCTTTGGGCCCAGGCTGATTTTAAAGTGCTGAAGGCTAGGTACTTTTTTACTCTCTCTCTCTCTCTCTCTCTCTCTCTCTCTCTCTGTGCTGTATACATGTGTTTTCAGATGTTTATGATTGCAGGTACCATATTTATGTAGAATATCTGCAATTATTTTTCTCCTACACAACTAACAACAATTTTTGTCCTCAGACCCTTTGTAGACATACACATGTGAGTCCTTCTCACATCTGTAATTCAGGTTGTGGACCTTTTTCTTATATGCATTCATTCTTGATGGCTTCATTCCTTCCATCCACCTCTCCATCAGTCCATAAGGCACTCATGCATGACATGCCTGTTCTGTTCATGCACTGCTATTAGGCTATGAGAAATGAAAAGATGACTCAGGAGTAAACTTGATTAAAAAGTTTTGGCAGAGGAGTGGAGATTATGGGGTCCTAGAAGGAGAGGAACCCAAGACCAGCCGCCATCTGGAAGTTCTCCCTCAGCTCAATGGACTAACACTGAATGAACAGGGCAGTGGCAAGGACAGGTTGGTTCCCTGCTTGGCCCTCTTGACTCATTGTGCCTTGTCCTTGATTTCACAGTAGCTTTTGTTTTTTATTTTTACCACTTTTCCCTTTTTATTAGTTCATTTGTATCCTAAGAGCTAATAAGGAATGGCCATTCTTCATTACTCTCAGATACTGTCTTTTTCTACCTAACATCTCTAAGCATATAATGCAAAAAGTAAACATTCTCTGTGTTCAAAGTAGGATGCAGTAGATGTATAGAAGTTAGTGTAACATATTAGAATATGCAGCACTTGGCCTGCACTCCCATACAGGCTTACATCTAAAGCCAGGACAAAGAGGAAGAAAGGATCTCACACACCCCTTCAAGGCCATATGTGACCTAAGGCCATTCTACTAGGACCACCTCCCCAAGGTTCCACCATCTCTCTCCAGTGGCAATCTGGGAACCAAGGCTTTAACACACAAGGATATTGGGGGACACTTGTTGTATTATGGTTTAGATATTAGGTGGCCCCCCAGAGCTCACGTGTGACCCAATGCAAGAAGGTTTAGAGGACAAATGACTGGTTCATGAGAGTCTTAACCCAATCAGTGAATCAATACCTTGATGGAATTAACTGAATGGTAATTAAAGGAGGGTAGAGTGTGGCTGGAGAAGATAGGCCACTGGGGGTTTGCCTTTGGGGTATATATTTGGTGAGCTGAGCTTAGTCTCTCTGCTTCTTGACCATCATGCAAGCTGCTTCCCTATGCCACACTGCTCTGCCATGATGTTCTACCTCACCTCAAGCCCTGAGGAGTGGAGCCAGCTGTCTGTGGACTGAGACCTCTGAAACTGTGAGTCCCCAAGCAAACTTTTCCTTCTCTACAATTGTTCTTGTTGGGTCTTTTAGTCACAATAGTGAAAAAGCTGACTAAAACCCTTGTTCACACCATAGCCCCATAAATGAGAGTGATCTTAAATATTCAGTGGAGCTATCAATAAATTTGAGCTATTTGAAAGTGGAAGTCAAATTAAATGTTATAATGGGTAATAGATAAAATTTATTGAGTATTTACTACATGCCGTTGACTGTTCTAAAAGTATCATAGATATTATCTTGTTTAAGTCTCTTAACAAGCCCACAAGGTAGGCATCATTATCACCCATATGGTTTGGTTATTGCTAATAAACACAAGTTCATTCACCTAGAAGGAGACTGAGCCAGGACTGGCTCAACCTTAGGCTACATGGCTCCAGAATTTGTCTCTTAGCCATTCTGTGTCTTTGATCCATTAGGAGAAAAATAGAAAGAAAACAAAACAACAGTAACAACCCAGCTCTGTCATTTCCTGCTTTCCACCTGTAAAAGGCACATCAAGACTTGAGTTCATCAAGGAATGAACATAATTACCACGTGTATGCCCAGGAGATGGGTCATGCTTGCCGTACAGCCTGTTTCCTTGCTGACTGGATGCTCATAGGACAGGTCTTGCATAGGGATGAGAGATCTTGTTTCTGAGACATCTCTGAGCTAGTGGACCAGATGGTCCCTTTTGTGTCCTTTCTCTTCTTTTGCCCATGTGCCAGCTTACTGTTTTGGAAAGCTGTGACTTGCACCCTCTGTGTTTGCGTAGATTCTCTGTTTCCTAGGACTCTAAGCCCTTTAGGTATGCACTGCCTCTCCTGAGAGCTGCAGTTGTACCTGAAGTGAAGGGTTCAATGGAACAAAATTTTCTAAAGATAGTAATTATCTTGTATTGTATTCCTTAATATCTCTTGGAAGCTTATCTCCCTTGTGAATGAAGAAAGAGTTTGGGTGATATACAGCCAAAGACAATAGATCTCCACCAGGAGTTAGGAAAGCAAATCCAAAAAGTTAAAAAATAAAAAAATGAAAGGGAGTTCATGGCCATGGTCATGATGCCAGGTTGACCCACGAGGCTGGATAGGCGCTTGGAGGGATGGTGTCTGAGTAGTGAAAGGAGAAGCGTTGCTCTAGAGATAGCTACCCAGGGGCAGACCTTCATGCTTTTACATAAAAATATTTATTTATCACACCTTATATGTCAAGCACCAAGCTACAAAGACGAATAAATCAAGGTCTGTTTTCTGAGGACTTACAATTGGTGGAGGTGTTTTGAGGGACAAAATATCTTAACAAATATGATCAAGAAAATAAAAGAGAGTATAGGTCACCCTGGAGACACTAAAGGAATGGTTGTGTGTTTTTTTGTTGTTGTTGTTGTTTGTTTGTTTTGTTTTTGTAGGAAAGACTTTAGAAATGAGCGGTCTCAGGTACTTTCCTAGAAATGAACTAGGAGGACATTCTGCATGTGACATGGACAAAGGAACTTGCTGGCACAGATACTCAGCAGAAGGGACTTGTGGAGTTGGATTCAGTGGCCATTCAAGGTGTTGTTGGGTGTAGAGATCACAAAGGTGGCATTAGAAGTACTTATGGGAAGACCTGTTTTTGTGAAGGGTCTTATTTAGGATGGAGCCAGGACTGGGAAAGAATCCTGGGATTTCTAGTGTTGATCTGTAACAGCCCAACAAGAATGGGTAGAAAAGCAAGGTGCTGCCCACATTATACAGATCAACTTTTGCAATCAATTGGAGATTGCATCTTTCAATTTCCCTTAATTTTAATAACAGTAAACATTTATGAAACATATACTCTATGTTGGAAACTGCTCTTGGCTCTTCACATGCAGTCAGTATTTTGTGTAAACCAGCTCTAAGGTTGGAAGATTCAAGGAAGGGGATGTGACTTATAAAACTCAAGGGCCTGAAAACTACATGGGAAGACAAGATCACAAGTCAGAAAGTAACTACGCAGGGCACTGAATGTGCAGTCAGCTCTCCATGTCCATGGGTTCCACATTTGTGGATTCAACCTACTTCAGATGGGAAATAATTTTTGAAAATTGCACCTGTCTTGAACATATACAGACATTTTTCTTGTCAGTATTCCTTAAATAATACGGTATAACAGCTGTTTATATAACATTGAAATTGTGAGATGTTATCAGTAATCTAGAAATGATTCAAAGTATATACAAGGATGTATGTAGATTCTAAGAAAATATTATGCCATTTCATTTAAGGGGCATCTGCAGATTTTGGTATTCTTGGGAGCCCTGGAACCAATCTCCTATGGATTCCAAGAAACAGCTCTATGGATTCATTGCTGCTACATCCTGAAAGTAATAAGGTGCAGAGAAGTCTTTTTTCTCTGTGGGAAGAGGTCTCTGAAACTTAAAGTAGGGTTGCTCTTTAAAAATATTGGCTGCTCAACGGGGCCTGAAGCAACATGGAGATTTGCTTAACGAGCACACTGTAGAAACAGAAGCTAAAAGGTATTATGTTTACCCATGTCTGCTATGTTAGCAAGTCATCACATGCTAATGCCACAGGGTTAGAGGATGGATGAAGTCTAGAAACTGATAGGACATAAATAGTTAACGGCCAAACCTTGGGCCCTCTTGGAACCTTTCGCTGCAGCCTGTAAATTGAATGCAGCAGCGAGAAAACAGCCACTTCCGCTCACCCATGGAAACAGTTGAGCTGCCACAATTTGCACAAGGTGCAAGTAACAGATCAGCCTTTCGGAGGACCCTGCACACGCTGCACATTGCGTCGGTCTCACCTCGGTCACAGAGCCTCTGCCTCACAGCTGGGCTGAAGGAATTAGCTTACACACCAGAATATTAATGTCAGCATCTTTTATCACATGGGTTGGAGATTTGCAACCATTTGAAAAAAGCACCAACTCTGCTCATGATTATCAGCGATTTAGAGAAAGGGGCAAAGTTATCATTGAAAAGAAAATGTTGTCAAATGTGTTGGTGACAGTCTCTGCAAAGAAATGTGAGCTAAAATATTTGGATCACTTTTTTTCTTTCCCCCTAAATGGTCATGAGCAAGTAAAAATGAGACAACAAAACAACAACAACAACAAACCCCTAAAAGCTGATTTAGAAAGAGGGTGAAAGAAATAGTACCCCACTTCTCCCCATCTCCCAGAGCTGCCATGCCACGAGGGGTATCAGTCTAGGCAGAGAAGCACCAACAAATGTCTTTGGATTGTGTGCTGCTAATTTGTTCTGGTGCCCATCTTTTTAGGTCTGAATATAAATCCAAGCAGGAAGACTGAAGGAAAGGTGGAATGGAAAGTGAGATGGAAATAAATGGGTGGAGGTAGGGAATAAGTTAGGACCAGCACTCACCAGGAAGTGGAGTCTTGCTCCATGCCAAGGTCAAGTCAAGGTCAAGGCAGTAGAAGCCAATGATGTATAACAGAGAGAGGCCCACTTTAGCACCAAGGACAAGGTCTTATGCAGGCAGGAATTGTCTCATATTTCTTTTGTTCATGGACCAGTAAGAACCCAGTCTCAGGTTCTTGTTTTTCTAACCAAATTCCAAAGACAAAGTACTTTCCAGATGCTTAGCAAGTCTTGTCAAATTGTACCAAAATCAACCAGAAGTATGTGCTCTGTCCTCTGGCACTGATGATTCTCAGCAGCAGGATATGCCCATCATACATTCAGTGATGGCAAAAGTTGGTTTCAGTAAATCACTTTACAACACAACTTTCATGTCAGTTTTTAAAAAGAAGGCATCAGAATGAAATTCTGTACAACTTGTTCCATGAATAATTTTCTTCTCAATATCTTAAACTGAACAAGTCATTTCCTTTAATGTTTCCTAAATGCATTGTTCAATGCTTATCATGGTATATGTCATAATTGTACCTTTCTCTAAATGCCTACTAAACCTACCCTTTCCCTCTTGAGAAACTCTGCTATCTTTCTTCTTATTCCTTACTCTTGTTATTTAACCTGCCAGTAACTGCACATATGTTTGTCTTACCTGAACACCTCATCTGGCTCCAGAAAACACCTGCATTGGCAAATCTCAGCCTGTGTCCTATCCATGAAAGGCATCTACAAAATATAGTAATCACAGGTACTACAATTTGCCTTTGATATGCTCAAATTATAGGTTACACTTTAAGAACCAAGGAACCTCCAGTCTCATTACAACCCACCACCATGTGATGGCATTGTGGTTGACATCTCTTTTCCCTAATCTTCCACCATGTCAGTCAACACTCATTAGCCATTTGTTAATTGAGTGTCTACTGTACATGCTGGAAATGAAGGACATGGGCATAAGTGACAACTACTGTTCAGCATCAAAGAGTGTTAGATAGAGACAGGTTGACTGATAGAAAGAGTCAACCATACTGTCGTGGTAGTGATGTGCATGGATGTGATGAGGGCCAGTCACTAAGCCTGGTTGGAAAGATTCACTATAGAGTTAATGGGATCTGCCAAACCTGGCTGCCAAAATGTTGCTGGGTTCTAACTGCTCTTCCTCATCCTTCCCTTTCACCTGGTACCCCCAATTCCAGAATTTATGGAGCCAAATGATTTTGCCTATTTATCCTCCAAATTCTACCCTTCCCTCTAAACAGCTGACTTATCTTCTACTTTGCTAAACAATTCTGGGCCTCTCCCATCAGGATCCCATCCTTTCCTTCCTCTTCACAGTCAAGAGTTTTTTTTGTTTTGTTTTGTTTTGTTTTACTTCAGCTATCTTTATATCTTTCATGTTTCAAGGGTAGGACATCTCACCTGCCTTAGATGAATCCCTCCTAATTCCCTTAAATTCTGCCTCCTGTTTAAGAGCTTGCCCTACAGTTAAGTCTCATCTCTCTAGCCTCGCCAATCTCTCTCTCTCTCTCTCTCTCTCTCTCTCTCTCTCTCTTTCTCTCCTGTCACTTTTCTTTAAACATGCATGCCTTTCTTAACCTAAGTGCATCCTCTCATGTGCAGAGAATTTTTGCAATGGTTTAGATTTTCTTCCCCTATTACTATGGCAGGACTATATCATATCTCTTAAGAAATCCCAACGTTGTACCCAAAATCTCTAATTTTCTAGTGGTAAGAAGACTATTGAATTTCATAAGCTGGTAGACATTATATAATAATTACATAACTATGATGTAGTAAGTAACAAAATGACAATTGTGCAGTGGTAATATAGTAAATAACATAAATTTGGTCTTCAATATTGGATTCTGCACTTAGTCAAATGAATTAGGAGGGTTACTTAAATTTTCTAAGTTTCCTCATCTGTACAATAGGGATAAGGACACTTATCACATAGGTAAAATCATGAGGATCAACTGAGACTGATGTGCTCTCTGACACAGAATGTATTCCCAATAAGTAATAGTTCCTGCCACTTGAATTTCAGAAAATAATGGTTGATATTGACTAAATAAAGAACCTACTTTGGCTAAAACTCCCCATTGCTATTAAATGTTTTGAATTAGGATAGTAATGGTAGAAAGGTAAGTAACCAGTTTACACATAGATTCATAATTCTAGTATACATTTAAATAAATATACATATTAGATTACATGACCAAAATATACCTGTATTATATTAATATACCGTAAATTTTATTTATATTAAAATATATAGATTTATATTAAAATAAAATATCTTAATATATTTTATTTTAAATTCTCTTGTCTTAGGATTCTTTTGCAGAAGGATGAGGATCAGAACACATTATAGTTTGTTTGAAAATATTGCTTTCACCTAATACAAAAAGGTGGCACATTAAATCACTGGCTTCAAAACCTGTAAATTCCAGGCCAGGAGAGTCGTTTGGGGACAATTGATGCTATGTAAGTCTGGATGAAGAGAAGTTGTCACCTCCCATTTCCAGGGACAATAACTATATATCTAAAAGACTGCCATAAGTGCTCATTTGCAAAGTCTCATCGATTTGGGACTTTGTCCTTGGGATGAAGTAGACTTATCCTTTCTGTTAATGCACCAAACCAATGAACAGCAGGCTCACAAGAAAAGATGACATATTTACCGTCTTGGAGAAGCACATGATATTTTAAGTGAGGGGGACTACATACATTTTAGTAAAACAGCCTACAATGCCAGTTTCTACAGGCATTTTTTAAGCCAAACCTCGATTTCCTTTCATTGTGGCTCTGGCCCCTCTGAGCACATTCAAGTTACTGAAGGGTTTTGAAATTTTAGAGGAAGAATGCAAATAATTAGATAATCCTATAAAGAAATAATCTATAAGTCAGTCTTTCTTCTGTCTCCATGCAGTGTCTCTCCCACCCAACCATCTAAATCACTTAAAATACAGGCAAGGTTGGAAAACAAAGTTTAATGAGTCCTCTTGTTAAATTTGAGAAGTATCTTGCACTTTACTGTATTGAACCTCAGGGCTCTGTTATCCTCCCAACTGATCCATAAGAGGCCCCAAAGAAATTATTTACACTAATAGTAGGGTCATTTTGGTAAAATGCAACTTCTTAAATACATATGAAATGTTACCAATGCAATTGACAAAACTCCACTAACAACATAAAGGATGAGGTTTTCATGAATGTTCTTTAAAAAATTGAGTGTCTTCTTATTTGGTATATCTTTCATGAATGAATGCTTACAACCCGAGCTGCATAGGACCACTTCATTCTTAAGTGCTGTGGTTCTTGGTGAAGTCCTTTAGTACTTTCCCTGTACAAAGATTGTGGATCACAGACTTCAGAGACATAGTTTATACTAAGGACTAAATTGTACTATATTTCTTTCCTTCTCATTTGTTCTTTTTTATTCTTTATAGAAACTGACCCTCTCTTCCTTTATGATGACTTCTTGTCTTCTCAACTAGATGGTTGCCTCGTCAGACTACAGCAGCCAGCATCCAAGTCTGACTTTGAGCTGTGGCAGTGAACTGCTCGGCAGAGAGCAAGCTCTTCATGAAATCCATCGGTCTCCTGTCTTCTCCATCTCTATTGGAAATGCACTCCTCATTTTTGGAGCTGGACTAAAGGTTGTCCTGATGTGGGTCTCTCCAGGTATAGGAGGAAGGAGTTTGGTGGAGGAAGAAGTGATGGAGGGAGATGTTCCTGTCTGTTTCTGCCATCTCTCAGGAATAACTATCCCACATGACACAGTATGGCACTGAACCCTCCCAATGGAAAATCAAAATGTATAAAGGACTGTTATGGTTTAGATATGGTCTCCCCCCAAAGCTCATGTGTGAGACATTACAAGAAAGTTTGGAGGAGAAATTATTGACTCACAGCCTTAGCCTAATCAGTGAATTAATTCCTGATGGGATTAACTGAAGTAGTAGGGTGTGGCTAGAGGAGGTGGGAATTAGGGAATGGCTTTGTAGGTATATATTTGTATCTGGTGAGTGGAATCTCTCTCTGCTTCTTGATCACCATGATGTAAGCTGCTTCCATCTGCCCCACACTCCTCTATGATGTTCAGCCTCACCTCAAGCCCTGGGGAATGGAGCTGGCCTCCTATGGACTAAGACCTCTGAAATCTTGAGCCCTCAAATAAACTCTTCCTCCTCTGTAATTGTGCTGGTCGGGTCCTTTAGTCACAGCAGCAAAACAGCTGACTAAAACAAGGCCATATATGTGATAGAACATAAAGCATGATGGATTCAAATTGGGCTATACCAACTAGGAAATCAATCTTATTAGTTCATTTTATGAAAAGTGATAACTTTCCTTAAAGATAGAAACTATAAAGAAAAAATATACCATCATGTGGTAAGCACACCATAGCTACTCTGGACTGTTTTCTTGTCCCCTCTTAGGCATTGTAGCCATACCATGTCTCTGGGTAGAAATTATTATAATTCATAACAAGAGACTATTTTTTTAAATTACTAGTATGACTCTATGGTCATCCTCCTTTCCCATTCCTTGATTGTCAGTAACCTGTGGGAATATTATGTAAATGAGAGGTGACTAAGATATATACCAAGAAGAATTTTTAAAAGTGATTGTTCCCTTATAAGTGATTAAATTGATAAATTCATGGACTGGAATCAAATATCAGGGTCCATTTCTGCTTATTCTATTTTTACTTATTATTTAACACATCTCATAGAATTACGGAGTTGGAAGAGAGTTCAAGAAGCCTAGTGGAGCCCTCTGGTCTCAGGAAAGACACACAGAAATAATGTCAAATATAATTCCAGCAACTCAAGAGGCTGAGGCAGGAGGATTGTGAGTTCAAAGCCAGTCTCAGCAAAAGTGAGGCACTAAACAACTCAGTGAGATCCTGTCTCTAAATAGAATACAAAATAGGGCTGGGAATGTGGCTCAGTAGTTAATCAAGTGCCCCTGAGTTCAATCCCCAGTACCCAACTTCTCTCTCTCTCTCTCTCTCTCTCGCTCTCTCTATATATATATATATATATATAGAGAGAGAGAGAGAGAGAGAGAGAGAGAGAGTTGTTGTCTCTGGGTACCACATAGGCTCAAATGGCAGGAATGTGATGCTCCCAGCTTATTAAACTAGTAGATATTTGTTCCTTCCCCAATAACTATGTATATTTTAACCTATTTTTGAAGGATATTTATTAGGCATGAATTCCTCTTTATATAGATTTTTTTGATGTTTTGATATTGTTATCTTTTCAATTTTAAGAAAATTCATCTCTAAAAATGATGGGGCCTTTTAAGATTCCTTTCTTAAATATGAATACACTGTATATGTACTCTTATCTATTTCATCATTTGTTTGGCTGGTTTTCTCAATGAGTTATTTAAAATGCATTGGAATATTGCCTTTGTTCCAACACACACACACACACACACAATAAAGTAATGCAATCACATTTTAAAAGGCATGGCAAATGAAGAATAAATAAATAAAATCAGCAAGCCTCTCACCATGCTAGTACAATCCCTGCTATTATTTCAATACATTTATTTCCAGTCTTTTTACCAATACAAAATTTTGTTTATCTTCAGTTATGAAAGAAGTTTTTTCTTGATGATTTTCAGGCAATATCATACCAAAAGCACTTCAAAGTTTTTGATAGTTTTCATAATCATCAATTTTTAAATCATTTCTCTGAATGGCTCTACTGTTCTTCAATTTTATAACATTAAGAGTTTGTTTCTACCTGTTGTGATTATACATAATGCTGTAATTAACATCTTCATACATATACTTCAGATTGTCTCCTTGGAATCAATTTCTAGAGAGACTAAGCTGCACAAATACATGAGGACTTTGATATGTATTGCCAAATTTCTTTGTAAAAGATTTATAACAATTCAGAGAACTATTGGTAATGTTTGAGAGTAGCCATTTCTTTTGATCCTTATCATTAGTGGACACTATTCACCTTTTAAATATGAATATAACAGACCAAACAATGCATCATTTTTAAAAATTAGTTTTATTTTTTTTTTCAATGAGAGGAGATATTTTTCTTTCTTTTTTTTTTTTTTGGTGCTGAGAGTGGAAGCCAGGGCCTTGTACATGCTAAGTTTTCTTTATATTTTTCATCCTTTGTAGGTTATCTACTGTCTGTATTTTTCCATGTATCTGTTGATTACTCATATTAGACATTTAAAAATATTTGCTAAAATGCGCGCAGTCTTTTGTAACTTGAACATATCTGTTTTTTCCATCTTTCCTTTGATTCTTTCCTCTAGTTTTAATTTAATCCACAACACTCATTCTGATTAAGTCAGCACAGTGTTCTTGTCTCTTTTTTTGAGAAGCTGGATCTCTTTCATGATTTCACTTTGCTGATTTGTTCTTACGTGGTGATTCTGGCTTTGGTGTTTTTCAGAAACTCATCCTGCTGTGGGCTTTCTGCTGTTCTCACTCCCAGGACAAGACCTGCTTAAGACTAGGATCACCTCCTAATTATTTTACCATGCTCCACCAATCTAGAGTGACCTAGGCACTAACCCTAGGCACTAATGGGAAGGCCTGTAAGGCTGTGTTGAATAAAAACATCTTGTCCTTCAGTGGATTTTTTCTCCACCCCTGACACTTCACACTGATGGGTGGGATGAGAATATAATAGGAAGACACAATGACAGTGGATGCAATTTTGTTTTCTTGGCCACAGACTTTTCATTTCCAAAGTATAACACTCATGTGTTAGCTAAGCCCGGGGAAGGAAATAATGAGAAACAGGTGACAGCCTTGAAAGCGTCATGGAATCAGTTCCCCGAGCAACTGAGTGCTCTCCAAAGTGATGCCCTGAGCATGTGCAAGGGAAATTTAAAAAGAGTATAAATATGGCAAACGGATCCAAGTCATGTCTGGAGTCCAGGAAGTATCGCAGGGAGACATAGAATAGCCATTAGGGTGGACAGCAGAACAGGATCTGAGATTTCAAGAACTACAAACTATATTGATATGAGAGCCCGCCAGGTTCTTAAGATGGGATTCTAATAATCTTCTTCCTCCTTTGGTCCTCCTAAGAGACAGTCATTGTTTACTTTTATTCATTTCAAATGCCTAAGAGGCAACAGGGTCTAGGAACGAATGTGGGCTTCTTGACCAAACAGATCTGGCTGTGTGTGTCCTCAAGGGTAAACGACTCAATCACTTCAAGACTAAACAATAATAATCTACCTGCCTGGGGTTGTTGTGAACCTTCAAGGTAATGTCTCAAATCTTTGCAAATGGTGAGCTCCAGTAAAAGGTATTCTGATTGCTATTAATGTTTTATTAATGCACAGAGTTAACTCTTGAGCTGAGACCTTGTAGTGCATTGGGAATTACCAATTGGAAAACAGAGTTTCTATTCAAGAGACAGAAAACAGTTAATTCTTTGGCAGTATTTGAAAGTTGAAAAAAAAAATCTCATATAAGTACTGCTTTTATTATCGACAAATGCTTTCTTTTTATTTATATTTTCGTCATATTCTATTTTCCTAGAATGATCTCCTTGTTTATATTGGAAAGGAAAAGGAAGAATTCGTAATATTTCTGTTCAGTTGTTTGGGGGGTAAAGAGAAACAGTGATGGTTTCATTGACTTTTGTTATTTCCTGGAAACCATGATGGGGCCATTAATAAACCAAAATGATATACAGTGCAGTTTAGCTAAAGGGAGCAATGGTTTACTTAGACATCTAAGGATCACAGTCTTCTTAAATTGGAAGATAGACTTGGAAAATTACTTCTATCCACGATCAAATTGCCCTCTTCACTGCTCAGCTAATTTTAAAAAAAATAGAATATATTAGGGAAGAAATAAGAAAGGAAAGGCATGGACCAATTCTTCCAGTCTGATAAGGTAGGCCCCAGAAAAAGAAATTGTTCAGAAGTCCCTGCCTGTTACCTCTAAACGTACAATGCACTGACAAGAAATTCTAGTCCACAATGAATGAAAATACGGTGGCAATCATAAATTAAAATTAAGGAACTTAAATATGATATAAAATCATTTAATCTTGATGATTTATGCCAGTTCTCAGAGACAATTATTTACAAACGCTTATGTTTATTGCTCTTTTGACTTTTTTTAATTACAGTAAACCCAAAATTCAATTATACACCCTAGTATATATTTCAGGCAGAACTATTGTAAATAAAAGTAAAACCAATTAATAATGTGCTTAGCCTAGCAAAGCTAAATCAAGTATAATACAAAACATGGGGTAACTTGATCAAGGTTAGAAGCTGTGGCAAAGATCCATCCGGTTAAGCTCAAAAACCTCAAGGTTGAAATGATTCTTTTTTTTTTTTAAATAGAAGCTCTCCTTAATAAATTACCTCTACTATGTTATATGAATTCAATCCTCTAAGTTAAAAGGCAATTAAAAATGTATATATTTGAAAACGGCACCTTTCTTATCTGTAATCAGGGTTGTGGTTTTTTAGCAGAAACCTGTTGTTAGTGGGTTTATCTCCTTTATCATCTCCCACTGGCATATGCTTTCAGAATGATATAGGCTGATCCAGCTGTGTTTTGGGTTCCTTAAACATCTCACACTATTCCTCAAATGTTTGGGGTTTGACAAAACCCCAAATGCATTTGGCCAAGCACGTTTTCCCTTGATTTTTAAACACATGTGGGTTTTATGGGAAATTTAATCCATGTGTTTTTGATTCCTTTACACTTAACTCATCAAAATGTTGTTGTGTAAGGTCCCTTTGATGTCCAAGTAGCTTTTGGAACCTTTTTTTTTTTTTAATGGGACACTTTAATCCTTTTTTCTTAGAAACAGGAAGTTGCATGATGCCAAGAAAAAAATAAACTCCCACATCAGCACAGTGGTGTTTGATCGAACGTTTAAAAACTCTAGGGTTCAATTTGGTTGAGAATTTGATTGCAATAATTCTCCTGGTTATGGATTTCTGATTAAATTTGTTTCTTCTTGGTGGTTATATTTTTCTTTGGAGCAGATACAAAGGTGGTAGAAAATCATAAAGAGTTTTTAAATTAATGAATAGATTTGGCATTTTAACCTACTTACATTGGTCTAAAGAATGCTGCAAATTAAGGATAATTATGTCCTGCTCTATTTGCCACAAGAGGGCCAGAGAAAGGGTCAGAGCAAAAGGAAAAACCCACTCAAAACCTGGTTGAGGTCAGTTTTCCCAAATGTTGAGAAAGAAGTGCATGAGTTTCATGAGCATTTTGTGTTTGAGTGCATCACTGAGAAATTAGTACATATATAAATGTCATGTGCACACATATAAATGCCATGTATCGAGAAGTGTATCAACAGAGGAAGCACCATAGTGGATTTTATAGCGTATGATAGATAATAATAGTACTTGCCTCTTGGAATAGCTGTGAAGTTTAAATTAGTTAATGTATCTAAGGTACTTATGACAGTGCCTGGCATGTTGTAAGTGCTGATTTACAGGCATAGCTAATTTTCTTGTGGAGTCAGACTACACCTGGGTTTGAATTCGACTCCAGCTATCACCATGACCTTGCACAAGGTGCTCCCAAACTTAACCTCAATTCCCTCATCTATCAGAGCTGCTTTCAGAATTATCATGAAGATTATTCAACACAGGTAGCACCGAAGGGTCTTACAGGCATTGAAACAAGAAATCATGTTTTACGGATGAAGAGTAACTTACCCAGTCACAAAGGGGTGAACAGCACGCCAAGAATCTGAACTCAGCTCCTCTAACTAAATAGTTCACATTCTCTCTGCTACTTTTAAAGAAGACAGTCCATGAGTGTTAAAAATAAATACGAAGAGCAGGAAATAGAAACACTGATGGTTTTGTAAAGATTGTCAGTGGTCAATGCCTTAATATAAAACCTGCTATTACTTCTGTCTTTGAAATTTTATCTGCAGTGTATAAGTCTCTTTAGAATCACGAAGTTAGAGTGTGAATGATAATTTTCTGGTGACATGACCTGCTTTGGGTCATTTCTGAGCCTAGCTAACTCAGAATAGCGAGACCATTAAACTAACTTTTCTGTCCATGTGCTCTCTCCTCTGTTCAGTTATGTTTGACATTAGATGTTAGAATATGATGCTAGGGGCAGGAATACTAGACAGAAACTACTTTGGGAGATACCTCTCAAATAATATTGTGAAGTTGAGAAATTCTGTTCCATATAAAATCATCGGCTTCACCCCATTCTATCCTCAACACCACCAGAATTAACCTGCTAATTATGATGGCAAAAGCATCTTACAATACCTGGAGATTATTGCAGACCCTTAGTGCCTCCATTTCACTGATATGGGAGACAGGAGTGGTAGTGCTGGTGGACACTATAAAGTTGTGCATTTCATTAGCTACCTGATAGGAAAGTAGAACAGAGTAGGAAATACTGAAAAGTTCTCTTCTTAAGAACCCTGGGCAATTTAAGATCTCAGATATGACATTATTAATAAGCAAGTTAGTTGCAAATGTTTTTCTCAAACTACAAAATTATTATTTTGCCCTCTACTTTGAGAAACATCTGAAGGGCCTGTATTGTGTGGTATTGGGAAAGAATGTATGCTTTTACTGATTTTTGACTTATACTTTGCACAAATCAATGGGCAAAATGATATTCTTATCTTAATTGTAAATTTCATGAACTCTAAGGGGGAAAAATAAGTTACCATAGATTATTGAGGAATAGTATGGTAGATGGTAGTTTTTTCAAACTGATTTTCACTCTGGTAGCATTATTATTATTATTTGTGTGTGTGTATGTGTGTATGTGTGTGTTTTAGTTGTAGTTGAACACAATACCTTTATTTTATTTATTTTTATGTGTTGCTGAGGATTTAACCCAGCATCTTGCATGTGCTAGGCGAGCACTCTACCGCTTAGCCACAACCCTGCCTCCCCCCGACATTATTAGTTATTTATATGCTTATTTAATAATAATGTTTATTGAGTCCTTAGCATATATCAGGTACTGTTCTTGGTGATTTACAGAAATTAATTCATTTAATCCACACGTGTAGGTACCATTATTATTCTTATTTTGCAAATAACAACTATAGAATATAGGTTAAACAACTTGCTCAAGTTCCTTAGTGGGTGAGTGGCAGAGCCTGGAGTTCAATGCTTTTATTTAAAATCAGGTTATTTGGGAGGGATCACCCTTCTTTAACTTCTGCTTTCTCTTTGATACAGGCTAACCCTCCACCAATGCATGGGGCTGTCTAGCAAGCTCTTTGGAGGTAGTGTCTGTGTTTGATTCATTTTTGTGTCCTCAAGTGCCTAGCCCACAATTATGAATATGTACCAAATATTACTTCCTTTTATCTCAAATGAAATTGTGCCTATATTCAGAAAATCAGACCAAAAGAATGTTTTTAGGAATGAGATACCCACAGTTTCTACTAAGTCTCTGAAAGGGTCAAAACACTTGGTCGAAGTCAGCCATCAGGAGCAAGGAGAGGACTGGATTATGCAGCTTGGAAATGAACAGAGGGCCTGAGCCTAGTGCCTTGAGTTAGTGTGAGCTGTTCACAGAACTTCCTGTTATACCTCCAGCCAAATGAATCAAGGTTGCAAACTCTCTCCCTCTCACTACTGAAAACTAAACTTCAGTGTGGTCAAAACCCAGGCAAAGTAAAGAAAACCAAGGCATCAGGAAAATGAGATAATTGTCATGCTCCAGGACACAGAAAGCCTCAGAAGTTATTTAGTGTTGATTTTTTTAAAACATTTTTTATTTTGGGATCATTTTAGATTTGCAAGAAAGCTGGAAAGATAGTACAAAGAGTTCCTGTATACTTTCATCCATGGTTGGTACATTTGTGGAAAACCAAAACATTAACATTGGTACAATAGTGTAAAATAAATGACAGACCGTATATGGATTTCACCAGTTTCTCTGCTAACATCCTTTCTGGTCCCCTGATCTAATGGAGGAGAACACAGTGCACACCGTCTACTCTTTAACCTGTAACAGTTGTCCCATCTTCATTGCCATTTACAATTGACTTTGGGAAAAATAGTTCTCTATATACGTCCAACTATTTTTTGTGTGTGCCTGTGTGTGTGTGTGTGTGTGTGTGTGTGTGTGAGAGAGAGAGAGAGAGAGAGAGAGAGAGAGAGAGAGAGAGAGAGAGAGACAGGGGGTTAGAGAGGGAGAGAATATGGTCAGGGAAGGTTCTCTGGAGGTGATAACTTAAGCAGAAACCTCAATTTAAATGAAAAGCTATAGGAAAGAGGATGTCAGGTAGAAGAAATAGCAAATTCAAAGGCCCCAAGGCAGGAAGGCAGAAGCAACTTTGTTGTGTCAAAGGGGCCACAAAAAATTTTTTTAAAAAGGGGGCCACAAATCAGCATGTCTAGAGTGGATTGGTTGAGTGGGTGTATGGTGAGAAAGAAACTGAAGAGGTTCTAGGCTGACCCCAGATTGTACCTGACTTGGAGAACATGTTTGTAAATGTAATCTCCCCTGGAAGTTTCCTTTGTGTTTTGAATGTTAAAAAACAAAAACAAAAACAAACATACTTCTCCCAAAATCAGCTTCAGTTGGAATTAAACAGTAATTACTCATATCCAGACAGCATTTCTATCATTTCTATGACAACCAGTACCAATGCATGTTCATTCTTGAGAGGGCATGCAGATACCTGACTGCCCTCAGAGACACTTCAATATCTGCTTTTCCTTGTGAAGTCCTCTCTGAATGAGCTCAAATATTTTATGGAGACTGAGGTGCTTGATGCTTTGATGGTCTATTAGCTTTGGGTCTTCTCCCTGGAAACTATCAGTTCACCTTATCTCCCTTCACCTCCACAGCTCCATCAAATATATGCATGTCACCAAATATGACACCATTACAATGAATGCAACAATTATTTTGATGGAAATTTTATAATTTTATAATTCAGGAAATGATTGCTTGTAAAAAGGGGCAAAAAGTATATATATATATATATATATATATATATATATATATATATATATATATATATGGAGAGAGAGAGAGAGAGAGAGAGAGAGAGAGAGAAAGGAATTTAAGTGATTCATGCAATCTTGATTGTCTGCTATTGTATTACAGTGATGATGATCTGGATGCTTCTCCAGTCCAAAGCCCTTACCTCACATGTGACACCCAACACAAAAGAGTGGTTGGTGAGCCATTTGTGTTGCTGCTTCTGCAAAAGCTGTCATATATAGACAACTGGAGACTTTCAAAAGCAATGAGCAAAACTTCAGTCACCTCTCTAAATAGAGCTCTTCAAAGCTTCTGTCAGCCACAGAAATAAAGTGCATGAATTGGAATTGATTTTTATAAAACCTTCATAAAACTGAGCCTAAACATTTGGAAACATCTGTTAGATGGCTCAGGAATTTTATTTTTATTATTTTTGAATGAGTCCAGCTTTGAAGATGATCTGTGACCAATTAAATCTGGCAATGTACAAAATCAATCAGATGTATAGATACACATATTTGGAAGGGACCATCCCAATATGGTTTTCCTGTTGGGCACACCCACGTCAGCCTTCAACTATGTAGCATAGTAGGTGAGACCTTGGATTTGGAGATTTGCAGTCCTGATTTTAAGTCTCAGCTCTTCCATTTATTAGCTCTGTGACTTTTGACAAGTTGCTGAAACATTCATGTTTGTAGATTTTCAAAGTAGAGATAATATTTCCACTCTCTAAATGATTGTGAATATTAAATGAAATAATTTACATCAAGGGCTTAAGGTAATGCTTTTCTCATTTCAAATGATCAATAAAAGTTAACTGTTAATATAATTATTATTGTTAATAAAATCAAATATTTATTTCCCCCATACATATCATGCAGTATTCCAAGCTCTGCGTGGATCCAAAATAGAATTCAACATACTTTCTTTTTGGAAAACTGGGACCTATCCAATTAAGAACAAAAATAAAAGAAATTTAGAAAGAAATGATTTTCTAAGAGCCAGACAGTCAAAAAGGAAATCCTTGAAAATAAAGATATGCAGGATTCAAAAACGCTAGAGAGAACCAGAGTGTGTATTAAAGATAGTGTCAATAAAACCTTAGTGATTAAGTGAATAGTTAGAGTTGAGAAAAGTAAGAATCTGTTAATGAAATGGTATGGAGATGGTTAACAACAATTAACTAGATTAATTAATGTCCATTAAATATACTGAATTCACTAAAGCCTTTCCGTGAATCAGAAAAAAATTTTTTTTCTTCAGTGAGAAATTCTTGCAATGGGTAGGATGATGTCACTAGACTTCACAGCTCTCACCCAGCCACTCGGATCTTGTTGAGTGGTTGTGATAAGGCTAGCTGCATCTGAAATGAGCATGTATCAGTATTGTAACACCTTTAGGTCTATCACCCCGACAAAACCCTTGTCACTTTAGTTTAATTGCAAATTCCCTGGAGAGCCTCCTCTAATGACCCATTTACATTAAAGCTTTTAAATTAGATTTCAATCTTAATTTCACTTGAAATGTTACCCTGGAGTAATCATTCCATTATAAATCATTTTATTTGATTTTATGGAATTGCTCAATTACAAGAGAAGTATTGAAATAAAGTGCAGCTATATTGAGAAAAGCGGAGAGACAAAAGCAGAGTGTGTTTGACTTTGGGAGAATGTTATCAGTCAGGGCAAAACTCAGTCATTTATAAGCCACACAGTGTCTTACAGTGCTGAACTGTGGGACGTTTTGTACCAGAGATAATTGGAGTACTGTGACAGTTTGAATAGATAGTAAGGCTTTAAACTTGGGTAGGAAGCATAAGAGAGTGCCAAGATCACTCCCGATCAAGGTAGGATTATTATTTCATTTCTGGACAAAATGCTGACCCTAAGAGACTGTCCCTAGTGATTAAGAGTGCCATTTCAGAATGTGCCTTCTGTAAATCTGCATTCCATCCAGAATTGCATCTCCTTGGGTTGAGAGCTCCTTACCCTAGTGTATATTTTACTTATACTTCATTCTATAACCAGCAACTTTCCTTTATGCCCAACAAGAGAATTTCTCACACTGTCTTTAACCTATATTAGATGGGTCAAGTTGCTTTTAATTATTTAAAAATAAGCCACACTACCTTCTCCAGTTAGTAAATTTGGAGAAGAAAGAACAGACAGGGATCTTGCATTAACAAGTGACAAGTTTAGAACTGGACTGTAAGTACAAATAGACCAAGCCCCAAATTTTACTGTCTAACAGTGTAAGTGGCTTGCTTGCTTTGGGTCTAGTCACAATTCTAGTTACTGACAGAGCAGGACTGTTAACTGTGAACTTCAACACATTTCCTCTCTGTTAAGTCAATATTTCACTCTAGAAATACAAAATTCCTTAAAAAATTACTAAGGAGTTTATTTAAATTCTCTGTAAAGAAATGAGATGATGACTACAAACTAACTAAATGTCAGGCATTATCATAAAATGCACACTCCAGTCTTGGTAATTAAAACTAAAAGTTTTTCTCCTGTGGCCTGGAACATGGTCCATTTTTATAAATGTGTTCCATGTACTTAAAAATGGATATTGTCTGTTTGTTGAGCACAGGCTTCTATCTTTATGAGAGGTTTGCTATCTATTATTTGTCAGGTAGTCTTCTAGGCAGTGGGGGCTAGATTAGTGTACAAGAAAACAAAAAATCCATGGCTTCTCTCAGCTTGTTATTTATTACTAGTACTTTCTACTTTCTTACTAATTTTGGTTCTCATTGAATACTGAGAGAGGTTTGTTCAAATAGCCCAATCTGATTATTAACATATCATTTTCTACTTACAATTCTGTCAGTTTTTGCTTTAATTCTTTGGGCCAATGTTTCAAGTGAAGAAAAATGTGCTTGATATAGCTTATCAGTAAACCACACTTTTAATTTTCAGGAGGGCTCGTGTTCTAATATTTTGGCCATCTTTATATTTTGTCTGATTCAATATAGAAAGAGCAACTTTCTTTTGACTTGTGTGAAACAATTTTTAGTGGTCCTTCATTTTCAAATTTTGTTTCAAAAAAGCATCTTTTTCAAAAACATACTGGTGGGGTTTTTGGTGGTTTCTGTGTTTTAATTCAGATTCCTAAACACAGCAATTCCATTTCCCCCTGGTAATCTCTTTACTTTATGCAACCACTTTGCTA
Organism: Marmota marmota marmota; assembly: GCF_001458135.2. NCBI lineage: Eukaryota > Metazoa > Chordata > Mammalia > Rodentia > Sciuridae > Marmota > Marmota marmota. The sequence continues at coordinate 13,056,793 of NW_025999990.1, read as the reverse complement.
TTCTGATCTGTGTTTAGTTCTTTTTATGTTTGGGTCACAGATATTATCCTACAATTTCACTTTACTGTTGTTGGATGTTATGTTCACTTCCTTAAAATTTTTTTATTGGTACATTATGAGTATACATACTTGTAGGATTCATATGTCCTATTCCTACATGCAGAGGGCAATCTGATCAATCTCATTCCCTTGTACTTTCCCATTCCCTGCCGTCTTCCTCCTCCTGATCCACTTGCTGTATTCTACTGACCACCCTTCTTTTTTATTATTATTATTATTACTATTATTATTATCATTATTATTTTAGCTAGTGAATTATAATTGTAAATATACTTGTATGTATGTATATACGCACACATATCTATACATTTACAATGTCTACAATAAGATTTATTGTAGTGTGCTGACAGGTGGACATAGCACAATTGGGTAGATTTTATTCTCCAGTACTTCTCATGCCCTCCTCTTCTTCCTCCTTCTCCATCCCCTCTATTCTATTGGTCTCCCTTCTATTTTTGTGAGATCTTCCTTTTTTATTCTCCCCTCTCTCTCTCAATCTTTCACATATGGAAGAAAATAATTTCCCTTTTCCCTTTGATTCTCTGAGTCTGGATGCTGTATTTACTTCTAAATGGATTCTATAATTTTGTGGGTTTACATCTGCAATAACCTTTCAAAACTGTCATATATAACACTATTTGACACTTTATGTATTTGAAAATATCTTTATTTGGGCCTCATGTTGGATTGATAGTTTGGCTGGGTATAGAAACTATTTTTCCTTTGAATTTTGAATTGCCCTTCTGTCTTCTAGCTTTGCAGTGCTGTTCCTGAGCATCTAATGACATCTGACTCCTAATTCCTTGTGTTCAACTTTCTATTTATATTTTCAGAGGATATTTGCATTGGAAAATTCAAAAGAGTCATCGACTGCCAGGGCTGTGGAGTAGATTTACTATATGTACAAATTCTCAACCAACTCCCGCCCCCCATTTGTAGTCCTGACCTCATTTCTCTTCCACCATTTTATGCTAAATAAAATGTTTATCTGTTTTAAATGTTATGCCTGTTTATATTTATGTCAGCCTGACAAATAAATTTATTTTGTGTGCTATCACCTTCCTGTGTTTATACTGTAGTTTTCACTGTCTTGAGTCTAATATCACTGTTGTGTCTGCTTTCTATCTTCTAACATTGTTGACACTTGCTTGTTCCTTGTCAAATCTCCTGTTAAATTTGTCTTTAAAGGTTTATGTCATCTGACTCCTTTATTTTGATGGAATCATGGGAAGGATTGAGACCAAATGCACATGTTTGTTAGGCTACATTTAACCAGAAGCCCCTTAGCTATGTTTTAACCATTTACTTTTATTGTTGCTAAAGTCATGGGCAGAATTTTAGGTGTTGTGGAGAGTGACATGCATGGGTATGTGTAGGGAGACAGGGTTAGGGGGTGTTTTAGTCAGCTTTTTTGCCACTTTGACCAAAAGACCTGACAAGAATAACATAGAAGAGGAATCGTTTATTTGGTGCTTATGGTTTCAGAGGTCTCCATCCACAGGTGGCCATCTCCATTGCTCTGAGACTGAGTTAAGGCAGAACATTGTGGTGGAAGAGTGAGGAGGAGAAAAGCAGCTCAAGACAGGGCAATCAGGGAGCAGAGCTTTGCTCATCTGGGACAAAATATGAACCCCAAAGGCATCCTCCCAGTGACCCACCTCCTCTAGTCACACCCTACCTGCCTATAGTTACTACCCAGTTAATCCTTATCAGAAGATTAAAGTGACCTCCAGATGTCACATTTTGCTTATGATCTTAATTCTCCCCTCTCCTGTTCTTTCTCTTTTTGCTATTTCCTTCTTCATTTTACTAATTATTTAATTTTTACTACTCCTTAAAAATGGCACTCAGGGTAGGAAGGTAGGGACAAATAAGTCAGAAACATTGGGGTCATTGTAAGAACTTTATTGTAAGCACTGTTCATGGCGAATACGTGTTGCTGGGTGAATGGGTACATGGATGGATTATAGTACATTTCCATAACACACACGACATGTTCATTAGCTTCTGTGGAAATGTGAATAATCCTTGTGGTGATGTATCATCCCTGATGATTTTTTTCCCCCCAAGCAACCTACAATACTTAATGGTTATTTGTTGGCCCAGAATATAAATACATACATTAATTTTAAAAAGTGAATAAAATACTATATTTTGAGTTGATCAAAGTATTAGGAGTCATAAACATATTATCTAAGAAGGCTTTATGACAATAGGAAATGACGAGTAGAACTTTCAGGATGTTAAACAATAAAATACTGATAGGGAAAACATTTTTTTATAATGAGATCATTTTGTAGAGAAAAATGAATGTAAACCTGCATCTCATGTAGTATATCACAATCAATAACACAAAAATTAAAATGCCAAATATTTTTGAAGTGCATGCCACGTGTCTAGGATGGGTGATTCTGTTGGGTATTGCCCTATAGGAACACAAGTCAGATTGGCAGATTTGACATTCCAAAAGAAACCAAAAATTCAAGGGTTTTGTCAAATTATTTCAATTTTTAAAAGCTGAAAAATTTACCAGTTGGACTGCTTAGGTGCAAATAACAGAAGCCTCTCTAGCCAATTTAAGAAAAAGGAACTTATTAAAAAATATAGATGGACACAGATTCCCAAATACCAGAGAACTGGTCATAGAGATTTTGTTGACAACAACAGAGTCCAAAATGTACTGCAGGGACAACCAAATGAAGACCCTCCCATGGCTACTAATGGGCATGGGCCCTGAGTCTCACACCCTGATGCTGGCTACCCTGCTGGAACTTCTGCTGCTGCTGCTTTGGTCACCAGAATCACAGAGGATTTCCTGCAGTGCCTGGTTTTGTTCTGAGATTTCACACCAGTGGAAGTGATTGGAGTAGCCCACATTCTTGCTTCGAGGTAGCCTGGGAGAAAGAGGATCTGTCTTCCATCTTATGGAGATAAGGACTTTAGGATGTTCAAAGGAAATGATTGCCTACAAAGCATGACAAATTTCCACTGAAATAGCCAATTCAAATTTCACAAGGTAAACACCACACTGGCCATCAAAACAGAACTGTGTGAATTTGCCTGCCAATCATTAGTTTGTGACTTGTGATCTACAATGATGTTTCACTTCATATATAAAAGTAGATGAATGCTATTAATATATGGAAAAAATAGCTGAGACACCTAGCCTGTCCTTCAGAACAATAGCAGGAAATAGGCTCCCATGGTCTTAAGCTCACTACTCCAGCAACTGAGTCATTTTAAATTTACGCAGATATGCCAGTAACATCATATATAATAAAACTATGCTGGAAGATGAATGAAATAATAAATTTTTGCCTCACTAAAATTTCTAAAATATGTTGCTAATAACTTAGAAAAGTTTTACTTGACCAGAAAGCAAAGATGGAATGAATAAACTCCGATAATAAATTCAAAGCATCCCTCTTATACTCCATGACACATCTTATCCCTTCCTCCTTCTCTGCAAGACTTTTCAGGAGACAGGTTTTAAGCCTTACCCTTGCTCCATAGAAATCCTAAAACCACTTCTAGAAGCCAAGTCCTTTTTTAGAACTTCTCTTTTGAAGTTATTGCCCAACTCCTATAAGTCATCTTCTACACTATAAAATTAGTACCAGGAGATTAGTGTGTAGCCATCTTGTACTTATTTACTGTACATTATGTTCCTGAAGCATCCATCTCTGGGCCTGATTTAATTATTCTGACATGATAAGTTAGACTTTCCCATCTTGTGGTTGAACTACTCCTACGTCTATCCTGGAGGAAATTTAGGGTTTCCTAACTTTCAGAACTGAGGGTTTCCTCTTTGTCTCAGACATTCCCCTCATGTTTGGGAAGTAAATGGTTTTGCACCATGTCATGTGGTGAGGTTCCTTGGCCTTGAGACAAGAAAGCTATTTCAGCTTTTGAGAGACTGCTGTTTAGGGTAGGTCTGTGAACATCTCGGCTTTCCTCTAGGCCCTGGTGTTTGACTTTACCCCAAATTCTAATAGGAGAAAATGATGATTTAGAAATAATTGTGAATTACTGTTGTATTAACAGTTAGCATAAGCTTAAGGCAAGACATTTCTTCATCTTTCAGGATATATATTCTCTTGGATTTCTTTTAACCCATCGATAAATTGTTAGTTAAACCAATGAAACCTGACTTTTAATCTTGGCATCTTTCTCTAGATGAGAAAGGGTGCAAGACCACCCTGTTACACTCAATTCCTTCTTCAAATAGAAGAACTGGCTATATACAATTTAAGCTACATACAAATAATTATGACTATTACCTAAAATTTCCTAGAGTATGTGTTTTATGGAATTACCACCTGGGCTGGCCAAAGTACATTAGAGCTCAAGTCACAACCTGCCAATGTCACACCACAGAAGCAGCCAGGTCTATTATTTCAAAAATACACAAGTAAAGAGACCATTGTTAGCAAAAAACTAGCTGGCTCTCCCAAATCATCATTTCTTCCTTTTAGAAATAGAGTTCTATTGGTATCCAGGTGGAAGAGTCAATTATTAGCCTCTTTCCAGCCAGAGGTGTTCATGTAACTAGAATGAGATGTATTAAGAGATCTTTGTAACTTCTGGATTGAAACTATAAAAGGCATCTGCTTGCTCTCTCCTTCCTCTTGCTATGAGCCTAGAAGAAGTGCTAATGAGCGAGCTCTAATCATACAGATGGAGAGATCAGTCGGGATGGCAAAGTGACAGAAGAAAACCAGTCTAGGTGCCTGGGTGGCTTCATGGAGTACCACTATCATTCTTTGTCCTAGACCTCTGTCCCTTCACTGCTCTGATGGAGAGAATGAATGCCCATCTTATTTAAACTTGTAACATTCTCTTGTCATAGTGCATTAGTTACCAGAGCTTAATTAATTATCAGTAGCCTAATTATTACTGCATGGAACTTAAGGAACAGTCTTCATGAACTTTATTTCTCCAATTACAAGAAGACTGGATAGAGTAGGGCAATCAAGACATACCTCTGTTTGAATCTCAGCCTGCAGCTTTTTGAGCTGCATGATCTTGAACACATTATTTGGTGTTCTTAAGTTTCAGTTTCCTTGTTTTTTGAAGAAAATTTATTAATGCTACCTGGTAGGTTAAAATTACAAATCATTTTGAGAGAAATAAAAAGAGATCAACATTATCTACCATAGGGTGGATGTATAATATATTCCAACAATGATGCTTGTATCATCAATTGCAATTGACCCTAAAATGTGATAATTGTATCATTACATTTTATTAAGAGAGTCCAATCATTTAGGGACACAAATTGGAACATACAGATGAAACAACAATTTATAAAAAGTCTCAAAAGTTCATAATAATTGTTTCTCAGCCTCTATTCTCTACCTCATCTAGCATTCCCTTATTCCAACTTCTAGATTTAACTTCCTAAATGTCGGTTTTACATTTTTAATTGATTTTCTTGCTTTCTTCTTGTTAAATTTAGATAGATTCTGGGTAAATGTCCAGTATCAGGTATGAGATTTGCAAATATTTTCCCCAGGGATGCAGATTTTATTTTCATTCTCTTAACAATGTCATTCAAAGAGTGTTTTTATTTTTTATTAAAATAATTTTTTTTGCAGTGTTGAGGATAGGACTCAGACCCTTGCACATGCTAAGCAAGTGACTTACCAGTGAACTATACCACCAGACCCTGTTTCTAATTTTGATGAAGTCTAATTTATGATTTTTTTTTTGTTGATGTGTAGTATTTTGGGTGTATGTTTAAGAAAGCTATGTTCAACCTAAAGCCACAAAGATTTCTCCTATATTTTCTTCTAAGTTGTTTAATATTTGTTGATATTTCTTGATATGATTAATATTTCTTGATATTATTTAGATTTATTAATATTTCCTCTAACAGTTTGAAATTTTTTTATATTTTGATATGGTCCATTGAAAGTTCATTTTTATATCTGATTCATTTGCACATTAAATTTTTACAGTGCTATTCATTGAAAAACTTTTTTCCACTGAAATGTTTTTATACATGAAATTCTTTACTTGTCCTATTGATTCACTTATGCATATTTATGCCACTTCTACTTGTCTTGAAAACAGTAGCTTTATTTTGACCCTTGAAATGAAGTCCTCTGACTTATTCTTCTTTTGAAAATTGTTTTGGCATTTCCAGGCATTTTTTATTTTCATTTGGATTGCAGAATCAGCTTTCCAACTTCTTTAAAAAGCCTGCTATGATTTTGATTTTGATAACCTTGAGTGTATAGATCACCTGATGAAGAACTGAAATCTTAACAATACCAAGTCTTCAGTCCCATGGCAATATTACTCTATTCATTTAGGTTTTCTTTTATTTCTCTCAAAATGATTTGTATTTTTAACATACTGAGTCTTACAAATCATTCATTGGATTTACCCTTAAGTATTTCAGGTTTTGTTTTTGTGTTTTTGGTACCAGGGATTGAACCCAAGGGCACTTAACCACTGGGCCACATCCCCAGCCCTTTTTTGTATTTTATTTTTTATTTTATTAAAACAGGTTGTTATTTTATTAAGACAGGTTGTTGTTGAGTTGCTAAGTGCCTTGTTGAGAAACTGAACTCTTGATCCTCCCACCTCAGCCTCCCCAGTTGCTAGGATCACTGGTGTGTGTTGTTATGCCCAGCTCAGGGTTTGTTTTGTTTTGTTTGTTTGTTTTGATGACATCATAAATGCTATTTTTAAAGCTTCAGTTTCTGGTTTTTCATTGATAATATATAGAAATGCAATTGATGTTATCTTCTATAGTCTGTATTCTTGCTAAACTCATATATTAATTTATCAGTTTTCTTGTGGATTCTACAAGATTATCTGCAAAGATGATCATATTTCCAATGAATAAATTCTCAGTCTTACTGCTTTCTTTGCAATCTGGGTTCCTCTTATTTCGTTTTCTTGCCTTATTTCACTAACTAAGACCTCTACTATCACTTTGAATAGAATTGATGGCAGAGGACATCATTGTCATATTCCTCATCTACGGGGAAAGCATTCAGACATTCAACGTTAAGGATATTGTTAGTCATTTTTTTTTGTAGACATCCTTTAATAGGTTGAGGAAGTTTACTACTATCGCTAGTTTGCTAAAAGTTTTAATGAATAATAGAAATCAATTTTTATCCACTGCTTTTCTGTATTTGTTGAGATGATTCTATGGTTTTTCTCTGACTCATTTTTGAATGTTAAAACAATAAAATCCACTTAGCCATGGTGTATAACTTCTTTTACATAATGTTTGATTTGCTAATGGTTCAAAAGAGTTTTTTTTTTTTTTTAATGCGTGTCCATGAGAGATACTTTTGGAAACTTTCTTTGTAATGTCTTCAGTTTTGGAACTAGAATAATGCTAGTCTTGTAGGTTGAGTTGGGAAGAAGTTCATCATCTTTAATTTTCTGAAAAAAGTTTGTGTAACATTGGTATTTTTTCCTCCCTTAAATGTTTACCAAATGTTCATAAATAAAGGAAACTTGGCACGGAATTTCTTTTTAGAAGTGTTTTCAAATACAAATTTGATATCTTTAATAGCTACAGGACTTTGCAGGTCTTCTCTTTTCTCTTGAGTAAGCTTTAGTGGCTCAGCCTCATCTTCTTTGGTTTGGATTGCTCTCATAAAACACAGTAAACTGTGTGGTTTACAAATATCAAGAAATTATTTCTCCTAGTGCTAGAGTGTGGAAGCCTGAGATCACGATTGGGCTCTGGTGGGGCCCTTTTTCTGGCTTGTAGACTATTGACTTCTTGCTGTGTCATTAATGGCAGAGAACAGAGAGAGAAGCAGGTTGTCTTGGGACCCTTATAAGGGCATCCATCAATCTTGTTTATAAGGACTCCACCTTGAAGACCTTACCTAATCCTAAGTACCTCTCAAAGCCTCTATTTCCTAACACTAACACTTTGGGGGGTAGGGTGCCGCAGTCCAGCTGCAGCAAAATAACCAGGGTGGGGGGTGATGAACAACTTGTGTACATTGATACAGCAGGAATGGGAGCCCTTTATTGTAGGACAGGAGGAGTATATATACATTCCACACAGCTTATCTTAATTAAAATAAACTAGATACAGCAGTCAACCAATAAGGAATCTCCACACTTAATGGCTGGCTTTACTTCACAAACCACTCCCTCTGGCAAAATGCCAGGCGCCATCTTGACTTGTTTACAGACTCTAACAGTAGGGTTTTAGCATATGAATTAGATGTGGGGGGGCACGATCAAGCATTCCATACCTGTGCTCTGTAAAGAATTTGCCTATTTCTTTGGAATTGTTGGATTTATTGGCATAAAGATGATCACAATATTTTCTTATTATCCTTTCAATACCTGTAAAATCCAGAGTGTTGTCACCTCATTCTAGATACTGGCAATTTGCCTTCAATTATAGTTTACAGTGTGTTCCTGTGGGAGCTGCAGGATCTGCACGTGGAGCTAAGGTTAAGTGTAGCTTTCAGAGGACGATCTCCTCTGGGCTGGAGCACAAAAGGGAGTGGAGCCCTGTCCAGTGTGTACCAGGGAAAAAACCTCCTGCAGACTTAGAGAGAGATGGATGCCTTCGGTGGCAACATGTAAACAAAATGCTTTGCTCCCTTGAGAGAAGCCCACCAAAGGAAGTAATTCATGTAAAAAGTAATTACCCATTAAATGCTAAACATACTACTTGCCCTGTAAGAAAAATGGAAAGATATTTACACTTTAAAAAGAAGCAATTAGTGGTAGTTGGTTCACAAAGGAAAGTGCCAGACCAGGACACAGGAAAGAGTGTAAATACAGAAAGATGGGAGAGATTTATTATTAAATTAAAGTTCCTTAATTACTGCAAATGTTACATATGCAGTTTTCTGACATTTAAAGGATGCTTTTCACCAAAACTGAAATGAGTTGTCCACCTTGGATTTGCACTTCTTGAGCATCATGTAAATGCTAGACCTAAATTAAAGCTAACCAGTTTCTGCTATACCTTTATTTACATATTTTTTTAATAATTAGAAACTAAACTATTTAAAGAAAACTGAAGTCTATAATGAGTGCCAATCCAAATGTTCAGATATTAAGGGAAGGAACGGCCAAACGTTCCCTTGGGTTTGGGTGTTAGGGGAAACCCCTGTCTCGGGTGGACAGTGGACCTGCGAGAGCTGCACATTCCCAGCGACACCTGCGCCTTTGCAACCTGCCCATCTTTTCAGTTTACTCCGTTCTGTGAAGATGCTAGAAGCTGGTCACAGGCTGCCTGGCTCACACTGTTGAGGCTTAAACTGTAGAGATTTATTCCTTTGTAGTTCTGGAGGCTGAAAGTCAGACAGCAGGGTGCCAGGAGGGTTGGGTACTGGTAGGGCCCCCTCTGGGTGGCAGGCTGTGTCCTTATTTCTGCACCTTCACATAACAAAGACAGAGGGATCTGGAATCCCTGTCTAAGGCCACAAATCCCATTCAGGAGAGCCCCATATTCATGACTTAACTACCGCCCAGAGAGGATTTCAACATAAGCCATTAGGAGGGAAACAAGCCTTCTATACTTGAAATTTTTCTTAACTTAAATTTGGCTAAGTTGATTTCTACTGTTTGCTGCTTAGCACCCATAAAGCAAGGTTCAAGTCCTCCACTTCCAATTTTTTCCATATCTTTAGTGAGCTCCAGAAATGCTTGCAACTCCACATGTGTTTATCGAGTGTCAGACACAGTGCAATGCACTGTGGGAGCATAAACTTATTGACACAAGTCTTTCCAACAGTTCTCCTGAATTAAATATTAATGAGAAGCAAGGGGAGAACAATCAAAATGCTTTGAGTACACTGATTAATCCTGGCTCACCAGCTTGCTTTCTTTGTAGGACTTTACACAGCCTTTATATAACCTGCCCTGGGAATCTTGAAATGGAAAGAGATAATATGTTGCAATCTTAAAATTCATATCACATGGAATCTTTTTAAAAAAATCTGTGTGAATAATGTCTGATCAATCATATTAGAAATTATGAATGAGGGCTGGGGATGTGGCTCAAGCGGTAGCCTGCTCGCCTGGCATGCGTGCGGCCTGGGTTTGATCCTCAGCACCACATATAAACAAAGATGTTGTGTCTGCCGAAAACTAAAAAAAAAAAAAAGAAAGAAAGAAAAGAAAAGAAATTATGAATGAAAAGCAAGGCAGGAAAATTTTAATAAAAATTGACAAAGCCTGAAAGAATGTCTGTAGATGTTGGGGGAAGCCCCAAAGGCAGAAGGCTGTGGGCAACAACCTGTGTTCTCAGAAGGCAGATCGATAAAGTCAAAGTTTCTTCAATGTTTGTTTCAAATTATTGTCACATGCAGCAAAAACTCCCCTCAAAGAAATCTTACAGAGCATTCTTAGATCATAGCATATTCAGATCTCAATATACTTCATTTAAAATATAATACTCAATAAACTAGAATAAGGAGCAGCCTCAAGTTGCAGAAGAGAATCCAACATGGAAATCTACAACCACCTGAGTTTCCAAACAAGAAAATCTACAAGGTGCTGATCATCCTCAGAAACAAAATTGCGAATCTTCTACAAAATCCATCTATAATCAAGATATAATGGACTATTCTGATCTTCTACCTCAGGAAGGGATAAAACGCTAGAGATTGAAAAGAAGGTCATTGGAATTGTCAAATTCATACAGCAACTTTATATGGGGTCTGAGTGGAAAAGATACCTAGAGGAGAAAGTTCTCACTGAATATCTTTACCATAGTATCTCATTTAGTATCCTCACAACAACCCTATAATGTCCATAGTATTTATTTGTGATTCAGAGATGGCTACCTGTTTTGCCAAGAATATAAGCTCGTAAGTAGAGAGGCTAGAACTGAAGCCCAGAAACTCTGACTGTATGTTTTGTATTTCTATCTATAACATTTCATATTTGCAAGGTTAAAGAAGAGAACAGAGAGCCCACAGATGGCTCAGAACCTGTCCTGAAATTTTACCATTGCTGTTATTTATTGCAATCCCTTGATACACACTTGAGAGAAACCCATCTTCCTGTGGTCAGTTTTGCTACTCTATTCAGTATTGCATTATGCAATCACCTAGTACAGAATTTCATTCTCAGCTGTACCCCAAAGAGTACTGTAGAATTTGAACAATTAGTGATTATTATTGGAGTTCTTAGTACATTGATAAATTCATGGTAGGAAACACAATTCTGTCTCCTTTTATTGGGTTTAACAAAACTCAAAATGACTTTCACAAAGCAAATTTTTTCTCTTTTAACTTTTAAACCCATGTGCACTATAAAGGAAATTTAAGCCACATGTTTCGGAGTTATTTGCACTTAATTCATCAAATGTTGTTTGGTAAAAGCCATTTGGTTTCCCAGAAGCCTTAGAACACTTGTTTATAGGATTTTGAAGCCTTTCTTAGCTAGAACTGGGAAATCTAGGAAGGTACTCCCCTGAACTTAAGCTACAAAAGATTCAGACTCGGGATATTGGATTTCAAGGGGACATCTCCCATATGTCCTTGGTTTCTTTGCTATAATGTAGCGTCACAAAGTGAAACTCCATCCTCGTCTTTAGGACTGTCATTTTTACTGTGGATGCAGGCAGTCTCAGTGAAGGCCAGGCCTCCTTGACTTTGTAGGTTTAACTGCAAAACATCTTGTCCTTGACATTAATTCTCCATTTCTTCAATGTTCTTCCTAATTTTCTTTCCCAAGTTTTCTGAAAAGAAACTAGTCATGTCAATAGCCAGCATGATTGGCTATTGATGCATCAGTTCCTTCTAAAATTTTCATTCTTGCTTTTGAGCTCAGAATAAAATGGCATAAAAAGAGGAAAGAAAAAAGGAAGCCATGTGATTTTGCTATTTAGCATAGAAAAATGACAACTGAATTTCTTGTTAGAAAATAAAGCTTGAAGTCTTTCATAATCAAGCGTGTTCGGAAAGTCTAAGGCAAGATGCCTCAGAATGAAGCAGCATTAGTCATTATGTTAAAATGGCTATACATCAAATTACTAGTGTAATATTCTAATAATTAGTAAAAATCCTTTCCGTAGCACTTATAACATTCGCCAAAATGCTTTAAATAATTCATCAAGATTGCAATGATTAGCATTAATCAATGGGATCTTTAAGTAATATTAACATTAATAAAACTAATATTTATTAGCCATTTTATTATGTTCTAGAAACTGCAGTATCTCATCATTTTGTGCTCATGGTTACTTTATGAAATAGGTTGTTTTATCATGCTGGTACATTACCGTGGCTGGAAATTCCACTAGGAGTTCCTAGTGTGGGGGGTCTCTGGCAGAAGGATATCTTATATTCACTGAAAGACTTTTGGTAAGAGACTAGGTCCTGAGCTTCAAAGTTGTTCCTCTAAGACATTAAAATTGTTGGAGTGGTTTAACTATGGGAATTACTGACAAATTTCTCAAGACATTTGTTGAGAATCAGGAAAATTTACAACAGAGAGGCAGAAAGGACTAGAAACAGAACGTTTGTTCTAAGGGGAAAAAAAAGGTGAGGTAGCTTGAAGAGATGAATCATGTATTCTCAAATTAGCTCTTAGCATACTGTTGGTCATTAATTAATTCATTATCTGTGGTCACCTCAGAGCCCTCTCAATGCTTTCTCCTTACCCCCACCCCGCCCCCACCC
>NW_025999990.1:12981606-13044090 GCF_001458135.2 Marmota marmota marmota | reverse complement strand
CCCCCCCCCCGCCCCCACCCCGCCATGCTCAAATATGCTCAGGAAAAAAGAGATGACCCTAGTTTAACTAGTTTGCTAGCTTGCTTCAAGGGGATGTACAAGCAGAGGGAAGAGATGAATTGCAGGGAGAAAGGAGGAGGAAAGGAGAGATACCATAGGGAAAGGAGGGTGGTAAGAGAGAAGAAATAGGTAAAGAAAACCAACCATGGTGGGAGGTACAGAAATGTCTAAATAGGTCTAAGAATTTGTTTTCTGGGTGGTGTTCTATGTAGATCTCCTTTCTACCTCTACATGAGATGTTAAATAAAACTTTTTGTCTAATATATTATGGAGTTCTGCCTAGTAGCTGGTGCAGGCCAAGAACAGAGGTAATTAAAACTGTGCCATATACTCAGGAATTACAAATCCATTCATCATATTCATCAACTACCTCTCTGTACCACGGTCAGAGATGCTCGATACTGGAGATACTGTGTGAAGGTAACATTGTTCATGTCCCCATGACATTTACATTACTGTGAGCAACCTGGATACATGAAGAGACAACAATAATACAGAATGAAGAGGTTAAGAAGTAGGTAACTGTGGGGTACTTGGGGACATCTGAGGATAATCACACGTACAGATGCAGGAACTGTATATATTGGTGGCAGAAAGGTACACAGAAGTTTGTATCTGTACAAACTCTTTGGAGGCAAAGAGGCTGGCGATGGGCTTTGGAGGCCTGTGAGAATTGAAGTTTTAAAATTTCCATCCTGGAGATTTGAAAGAACAGCTAGCCCAAAGAGATGGGTGATCTGTGGCATGACCTTCTTCTATGACATTTCTAGAAGCTTTTACCAGCCACAGAGTAGATTGTCAAATAATACCCCCATGGGTTGAACAGTGCTCCAAGTAGAGAGGACTTTTCCATGCACCAAGAGAGGGGGTGGATAAACCCTGAGCGTGGGCTAGGTGAGATGACTTTGGGTTGCTCACATTTTCTTGCAGTGGTGACTGAAGAATTTTCAGCTAAACTTTGCCCCACTAAAGAAGAACCCTGAAAGCCCCCTCATCTCCTGCCTGGTCTATAGCCCTTTACAATAAAAATAATGCAAAGCTGTTCAGGAAAAAAACAGTGCCTACTCCTAGGTTCAGCAAATTCCCATTACTCCTTGACCTGTGGGTTGCTAAAGAATGAGGTCGCTGCGGGCACCCAATGTGAAGAAGTTGGCTGGTACATACATTTGAGCTAGATGCATAACTCTGTCTTCATTTTTCATTACTTTGAAAAATTTCAAGGGCCTCTTTTTGGTTGTTCTTGTAGTTAGACACGTTGCATGAAGCTGCCCAGGGCACAGCGCACCTTCATGTGAATGAATCCAGAAACGCCCTTGGAGCTGGGCAGGCCCGTGACAGCCTGTCATCAAGGATACATTGACCCTGACTCCCCAAGCCCGAAAGAGAAGTGAAGCATTGTATAACTGGAGATCGCTTTGAATTAGTTTCAATTTGGTTAGCAGTGTCGCACAAGGCCACCCTAGCAGACAGAGATTATGGACAACTGATGCTGTGATCAACTGGATCTCTATTGTTGGTCCTTGAAGAGGCGCTAACAAGAACTCTGGTTTTCAAAGGGTTTTTCCCTCTAATCCTCTGGCCCTAGCATGCGTTATGACAGATAAAAGCTCTTCTGGTTCTCCCATGTGATGCGACGAATGTAGACAAATCCATTTGTTTTTATTATTTAGGAACATGTAACCAGAGAGCCTAGGTATAAATAATGCTTAAAAAAAAAAGACTTTGCAAATGAAGCGTACTTTCTTTTTATCACCATCATAAAATCAATAAAAGTAATCATCAGAAGGGCTTTGGCAATCCGGAATATGCAGAGCATGTGTGCAGGGCAGGGGCCTGTCATCTCTGGATAAATTAGGTATAAATATCCTCAGATTAGTTTGTGAAAACTTCAGAGCAGTGTCTTCAAAGGGCACTTGAACTTTAAAGATATGAAGTGAGAAACAGCAATGTAGAAAAATCCCGACTTCAAAACTACACTTTGGTCCTTTTCCTTTTTTTTTTTTTTTTTAAATAAAGCTGGGGGAGGAGGTGGTGGTGGTGGAATTCTATTAAAGGAGTTTTCAAAAACACATTTTATTTGGCCTCTGTTTAGGCCTTGTGTCTCTATTCAGGGAAAAAGTATGCCTTTTGTTTTTCTCAGTGAAATCCTCCCAAACTTCCAGACTCAGATCATATGCTCTGCTAACTTCTCCAAGAGGGTTTCTGGGTTCAACCCAGAAAACAAGACCTCTGGACTCCCGAAGGCACTCACTCCCTGGGCCCCTGGGAGCCCCGCAATCTTCTTTCTTTGTCTGAATTGTTCTGCTTTCCTGAAGGGTAGGAAACACACTATGTACTATTTCCTGTATTCCACAGTATCTGGCAGAGGATCCTGAGCCCAGAAGGCACAAATAAACATTTGTTGAATTTGTCAGTAACTTGTGAAATTCTTATTACAAGTTTCCTCTTATGGCCTTTAGGAGATTGCATGTATTCTCTCTCTCTCTCTCTCTCTCTCTCTCTCTCATTAACCAAGAAAGTTGCCAAATGGAGTTTCATTGAGAATTAAACTTGTGACCTGCCCCCCCCATCCACTACACCAGCCAAGAACTTGGGTTGCGGTGGCAGAAGGTGACCTTAGGAGAGACCCCCACGCTGGTCTGACTGCAGGGCTCTCCACAGCTTTTGTCAAGAATAGACATTTAGCACACTCTTATTAGGAGGGCAAAGGCTACAAATGTGAACATCTTACATATATTTTATGTATAACAGAATATAAATGATTCCAGGCAAGAGTTTATTTTGAATATACATTCTACAAGGAAAAAAAATGGCTTTTTTTTTTTTAAAGCAACCTCACTTGGATGAAGCAAACCTAAGAGCAAAAGAATCAAAGATGATGGAAGATGAAAGGAGGGTTGTCTGACAGAGGCCGTGTTAACACCTCAAATCACGGCTTTCCAGGTTCGAGACCACATGTCCATTTCACAGCAAATGCTCCATAAAAACAATAATCTCCTGAATTCCTTGAAGGGATTTTGACAAGGCAGACCAGGAACGCTAAGATGAGGGTTTCAATTCTACCACCATCCTATTGGAACTTTTGCTTCTTCTACTTGTAAGGTAAAGTAGCATTTCCTTTTTTAGTGTGACATGTTCACATAAGTGTCAGGGTCTATTAACATTGCAGTGCAGTAGGGAAGCCTAGGAGAGGGGACTTAGGGAGCTCAGGCGAGGAAGGTCAACAGGAGGGGCAGAGTTTCGGACAAGACAATCCAGAAGAGTTAAGAAAAACAGTGAGTGCTGTGGAGGACCAGAAAGGGAGGCCCGGATTTTATCCCTGGTTTTCCTGTATCACTGGGTCATGCCATTTCACTTATTTTAGGTTCTTTCCCCTTGATTATAGTAGTCTAAAGAGCAGGGAATGAAAAGGAGTTAAAATTGGAAAAAATGGTGAACTATCCAAGTTGGAAAGAACCTTGGTAGCAAGACCCTTAGTAATTGTGCAGGAGTCAGAAACTTTTTCTAAGAAGGACCAAACAGTAATTTTGGGGGGGACTTTTCTGGCCCCATGATCTCTGTTACAGTTATTTAACTCTGCTGTTTTAGCACAAAAGCAGCTGTAGGCAATACATGAATGAATGCGTGTGGCTGGGGATCAGTGAGACCTTATATATGACATTGAAAATATAATTTATTACAATTTTGACATGCTGCAATATATATATATTTTTAAATCTGTTATCAATGGCTTAAATATAGAAGAAATTTTCACATTATATAAGGCTAGCAACAGACTGGGTTTCCTGCAGGGCATACATTGCCAGCCCCTGGTCTATGGGGAGTCCTTGTTTATGAACAGAGAATGGAGGCCTCAAAGGGGAACTGAGGCCACAGGGCAAAGATCACAGCCATGTTTCTAATGCTGACCAGACTAGTTCTTTTCATCTTGAGAAGGAAAGAGAGAAGTAGAGAAAAATATTAACAGAGGAAGGCCCTGGATATTGGGTTATTGAAAATATAAAATATTTGTTTGGAGAACATAATTGTACATGCTAGGTTATTGACACTCCATAGACCAATTGGGCATTGGTCTGATGGGGTAAATATTGCTTGTATGAGAGTATGGTATCCTGGCACTCACCAGAAAATCTTCCTAGACAGCAGTCAGATTAAAATAAGTCTGCATCATTGAGACCATATAAACCTTTTAGCAAAAGAAAATTTTTAAAATGATGTCAAGATCATATGAAATATTGATTCTGCCTCTATCAAAACTGTAGAATTTGCACCCTGAACATAAAACTTCAAAAATGATGAAATGGCTTTATGTAGTTTCCTCTATTTTTATGTTAAGTCCTCTAAATATGAGCTCCTACCTAAGTGTACATTGTTAAGCATTTACTCTTCTTTTTTGAAAGCAGTAGGATTTATTCAAGTGAGAAGGAAAGAGACAGAACTCTTGCAGGGTGAGAGGGGACCCAATAAAGGTTGCCCTATGCATTTACTCTTGATGACAACTTTAGAAAGCATTCTTGTCATTCATTGCTTCAGATTTGGTATTTCTTTGATTCTTAATCCTTTTAGAGAGACTCAGGGGTAAAAGGCTGCCCCAAAGTACACAGCTAGTTAGTACTTGGGCTATTGTGGTGCTGTCTAAAATTGGACTAAGGTTCTTTGAAGATTTCTCTGTCTTCAAGTCTTTCTGACTTGGCCAATCAGGCAGAATTGATGCAGCTGTTCCACCACAACATGAATGACTTATTTTATATTTGGTGGTATACTTGGCTGTCTCAGGCAAGGGCTTGTGGTACTGTCACTACCAATCACAGACTTGAAAATTGAGGTTCAGGTAGGCAAAGTGGATTCCTTAGCTAGTCAGTGCCAGACATGAGAAGGAGCTGTAGTCAAGAAGACTTTAACTCTACACAGGGCACAAGAAGTTAATGTTGTAGCTCCCCCATGGCACTGAATTTCATTAATTAGGTGTTAATATTTCCAGCGTGAAACATTCTCATAAAGTGTTTATTCAATGAGGGGAGGAGTAGGGTGGAGCCTCAAAGTTTTATTCACAACACCAAAAGAATCAGAATTTCTCCAATTTAATGACTTGCGGGACATCCTGTGCTGCTGAAATGTACAGATGTTCTCTATGTAAGAAAAACCAGTTCAAGGAATTAAAAACGTTCCATTTTAGAAGTAATTATTTGCACTGAAAAAGGATTCTTAACAGAGGATTTAAGTTCTGTTTTCTCTAAATAATGAGTTACCTAAATATATTTATAGAGTAACTTATGTATAAAAATTTGACACAATTTCTAAATGGATTTACTTATTTACTGTTATCAGATATTATACATACATATGTGCATATTCTTAAGACTATATGGAAACAAACTGAGTAATAGAAAGAAATTAGAATACTTGAGACTTCTTTGAAGTTAGTTTCCTCTTCTTCCCAGGAAAGGGAAGCCCCTTCATATAGCAGCCAAAGCACAGAAATCCTTGGCTGGCACCATCCCACAATGGGAAATCCAAATCTCTGATCTTTAAAAGTATCTATTGAGTATTTTGACAAAATTTGCTTTTCTGATATCGGCACCCCATTCCTTTCCTCTCAGGAACAAGACAGAGCAGATTTCCCATATTCTCCAGATTATTCTGATAACTGCACAAAGATGACTTAGGCTCTTAAAACAATCCTATCTACATCTTTTGACTCTTAGAAGATGTCTTCCAAAGGTCCCTCTTCAATACAACTCTCCTGGCTGGGCAATTCTGTTCAAACTGTTTGCTGTACAATCTTACATCTCAGAAACCAGAACTGAA
Organism: Marmota marmota marmota; assembly: GCF_001458135.2. Lineage (NCBI taxonomy): Eukaryota > Metazoa > Chordata > Mammalia > Rodentia > Sciuridae > Marmota > Marmota marmota. The sequence goes on along the minus strand of NW_025999990.1, from coordinate 13,038,222 downwards.
AACAATCAAGTAAATGTGTTCTGAAGAGCACAGAGCATGATCAGGACACGCTTCTTGCATTCACACAACCTATGGAAAAGAATCTTGGCATCCTAAGCCTCCCCTCCTAGGCAGATGTGAGCCAGCATCACAACACAGTCCACATCGCCAGTACTGTTTTCAATGAGCCACTGTTGTGGAACAATTTTAAAACATTTTTATTTTTACATTTGGTATTAATTCCAAAGAAAATGTAGGTCATAATAAATCAGTTCTGTGAATGTTTACATGTACATTACAACTGAGCCATACATGTTTCCCATACATGGATCCCTAATTCATTGAGGGGAATGAGGTTGGGGGCACGTGCCCAGGGAAAGACCTTGGACTAAAGCAGACATTGAGGAATTGTTTCAGTGTCGTTAACTGAAGTGGGAATTCTGGTGACGAGAGACTTCTGTTCATGGTGAAGCCGCTCTGTGCAGAACATGATTTCAAGATGGCTTTTGGTGGAAAACTGCTGTTTCCAAGCCATCGGCTTCTTGCTCAGACTTGAAAACTCCATTCTAGGCAAGACATATGCATGTTCAATCACAAAGACTTGAAAATTATTATGCCATTTTTTTTTTTACTTAAAATGTTTCAGTAACCAATATGAAGCCTGTGAAATTACAACCATGAAAAATATCTGGATGATCAACATGTATCCAAAGTTCCTATTGAGCAAGAAGACTTGGGTTTTCATGCCAAGCCACTTTCAAAAAATTCTCATAAGATGATTTTTACTTCAAGTTCATAAATGGAGCAGATGTGGTGGAGTGGTGGCTATGGGGAGGTTGGACTCAATCAATCCATAGTTTTTTAAACTACAGGTAGTTAAATTGTTATAGTGGGTCTTCGTAAAGAAGAGATGTGACACTAACGGATTCCCATGATTCAGCTATAGGAGGGAGCTTTCTGTAAACAACAGGATTCTAAGTCCCACTCCCCTCATCTCCTTATTAACACTGCCCCTGTACCTTGGCTTGTTTTCACAATTCCCGGTGGGCCCCAAAGGCCAGCATGACGTAAACACATGACTCTAATACTTGGGTCCATAACCATTTGACTGGTACTTGTTCCCACTGAGCATGAATACAAGGTCACACTCACTCTTAACACGGGGCTCTTGGCAGTCAATAATATACAGAAATGATCTTCAAATTTGCTGGTCTCATTCATCGACTTTCAGAGAACCTAGCTCCTTTCAATGCTCTTTTTCCACCCTGAATTCTTTTGGACAGTCCCTGTGGGTCATTTTAACTTACCCTGTACTGCTGCATTCCAGGCAACTCCTGTCCAAGAGCCTGAAGCCTAGTATTATAAGGGTAATGAGTGGAATCTAAAGAAACAGCAGGCAACCAGAGGATTGAAGGTGACAGGAAGGGTCTTAGTCCTCAACACCCTCTGTATACTACTATTCTATATCTCAATATCGTGAGTTTTTATTGTCAGCGAGTTTGCTCAAGAAAGCAAATAGCTGGAACAGGAAGGCTTATTTACATTTAGAAAAAGACTTCGTGTGTGCGTGTATGTATGTGTGTATGTTTTGGTACCAGAAATTGAACCCAGGCACCTTGGCAGAACTTAGGCTCATCAAATTACAAACATGGTAGATAATGGTGTACTTTTCTTAACAGGAGAGAATGTCAGTTCTTCTTTTTCTTTCTATTCTTTTCAATTTTTTTTGAAAGAATAGTATCTTTTTTTTTTTGCATATATTCTCTGCCTCAGCAATTTTATTTTTTACAAATTTATCCTAAAAACATATTGTTTATGGAAACAAAAGTTGTTCATCACACAATAAGAAAGGATGAGTAAAATGTAACTGCCTTTTAATAGGGAGCTGGATGTATGTGTTCTGGTTCAAATGCACAAGGTACGGTATACAGCAGGAATGAAGAGCCTGCCTCTCCTGCGCCCTTCAGAGTACCACAGAACCTCCATCAGCTGCTCAAAGCAATAAGGCTTTGATATTTGGCAATCTGACAGGCAAAAAATGGTACAATCTTTTCTTAAGTTCTACTGGGGTTGATGTTTTCTTCATGTTCACTTGCCCTAATACATTTTTTTTTCTGTTAAAAAAGTTCACATAACACAATTACATCCACAAGCTCTTCTGATTTTTACTCTGATACTGTGAAGAAGGGAGGGACAAAACACTGCCTCTTCACACTGGGGAAAGTGGAGCCCTCAGCTACCAGGTAATTTATTGTGCCATGTGTCCTACAAAAACTATTCTTTATGTCACTTTTAACTTTCCCAATAACCCCGCAAAGTAGTCTTTTTTTTTTTTTTTGGTACTAGGGATTGAACCCAGAGAAGCTTAACCACTGAGCCACATCCCCAGCTCTTTTTAATTTTTTGAGACAGGATTTCACTAATTTCTTAGGGCCTTGCTAAGTTGCTGAGGCTGGCTTTGAACTTGTGTCCTACTGCCTCAGCCACCCAAGCATCTAGGATTACAGGTGTTTGCCACCAGTCCCAGCAAGGTAGTTATTTCTTTCCTCATTTTACAGAAAAGAAAACTGGGGGCAAGAGACAGACTGACTTGCCAAGGCCATACAGCTGGTAGCAGGGATCTGTAGTCACTCAAGAACTGAATCAGTGCCCCTGCCACTCCAGCATCTCCTTCTCTTCCTAATGGCCAAGGCAGGAAGATGCTGGTGTCAGCAGGAAACACAGAGGTCCACCCAGTCCCACACGTGCAGGGAGGCATCACTTGCTGCTGATAACAAAGTCCTGGGTTTGCAGGGGTGCCAGGTGTGGGTGGTAACCTGTGGTGCAGTATCCATTTTGTTTTCATCGTGGAAGAGGTGACCTCTGTGAGTGAAGAGAGGTTCCACCTGGATCCCTGTTCCATCCCAAGATGTGACATCATAGACCTGAACAGTCCCATCAAAACCTGAAATGGCTAAGCAGTTGTCCAGGGCTGGGGCCCACGTTACTTGCAGCAACTCTGGGTTGGGGCTAGGTGTGGACACTGGGCACTGGACTGAGCTGACAGGATGGCAGAGATCCCGGGGGTCAAGAAGTTGGAGCTGCCCCTCTGAGCCAAGGCTTGCAATATAGGATCCTGGGCCTTGGCCCATGCCCCTAACTTTTGCACACCATCTCTCTCCACCAGACCCAGGGTTCGGGCTGATATTCTCCAATGGTGCCCACTTCTGGCGGGTATCGACAAGCCCCAGATGACCAGAGGTGCAGCAGAAAGCAAAAGTGTTTGCATCTAGGACCTGCAGGCTACTCAGCTCCTCACTGTCACTGGTGTCTGAGCTATACGTGACCTTCTGGGATTCCAGATCCACAATCTTCAGATCACTGAGCCGTGCCCCATGGAGGACTCCAGGAACCATTGAGGAGAAGACATCCACTCTAGGCCAGAGGTTTCTCTCTTTTTCATGAACTGCAATGGTGCTGACAGCCTTAATGACATCACTGTCTTCTGCAAACTGCCACACCTGCAGATAACAACCTGGAAGGCCACTGGTCACCAGCAACCTGGTATCTGGCACATGCTTTAGATCAAAGACAGGTCCGTCTGAAAATCCGCCATGGCGCAATTTAAAATCTCTTTCTGGGAATAAGCCCTGGTTTTCCTTTACAGAAAGTCTGAGAGGTAGTATCAGATGAAGAATCTCATTTTTTTTTCAGGCTTTCATAGCCAGCAACAAAGACTCCTTTGTCACCAATCCATTCAAGGACTCCTGAGAGGTCGAATGCATGGAAATCCTGGTACGATTTACAAGCGCAAGGATTCCACAAGCCAGTCCTCCGCGGGATCCATGGCAACTGAGGAATAGTATCTTTAAAGTTCAATCACCTTTGAAATTCTTTCTACTTTCTTTTTCTCCTTCTTCCCTCCTTCCTGATTTCCTTCCTTATCCTATTTACTTGAGAATTTTCTCCCACTCACACACATTTGGGAGAAGTTAAGCCAATTCAGGAATGACATTTCATGAAAATTAACACCTAGTAAGACAAAACATGTTCTGTCCCCTTTTGGGATGCCTGAATTAGAACTAAGCAAATAAACGCAGGTGGGAGGTGTCACTCAGGCATCAGAACTTGCTATCCTCCAACGTGTGCTTCAAGGTACTGCAGCTATGGGTTTCCGCATTGGAGAAGACCCTGGACACAAACAGCCTCATTACCATCACCATCATCCCAAGAGAAACATTCCCTGCCTTGCTTCACTGAGTCTCCAATAACTATAAGGTAGAAACAAATGTCCATTTTAATGATGGGGACACTACGGCATGACATGTTTAAGAGTCTGGCTTATAGTTACCAAGTAGCTGAGAGGGACTTGAAATCCAGGTCTACATACTACAGACCCAAGATTCTTCATCTGTGTACTCTTAGTACCTCCATGGAAAAACTAGTAGTAGGAAGAATGTTTCTTCTGTTTATATCATCAATAAGCTTTATTTACAAGTTTGTGATTGCTACTTGTAAGAAATGTGGTACATAATGACACGAATGAGTTAACCCAAGTGCATTTGACTCTAAATTGGAAGGTGCAGAACATTGCTGATAAACCGCCAGCTAACCACACATATTTCCCGGGGAGTATGAAGGAAGTTACAACCCGTCTTAAATCTCTGGTGTGCAGGATGATAATTTCCCAATAAACTAAATCCCGCTACTATCAGAACATTTGAGAATTTCTAACGATTATTACCAATGCCTTGAAACAACATGGGTTGGAGACAGCCAATGAAAAACCTCAGCTGGGTTATGCTTGAGTTTTATTTCCAAAAGGTAACTTAGCAGAAATGGAGTCACTGTTCATTATTTTCTGTCATTTTTATATCATTTTTTGCCATGCATATTGTGCAGTAATTGCAGGAAATTAAATTTGAATCTTGTGACACAAGCATGTTGTGAATATCATAAAAAACACATATGTTCATAAATGGTGGGGAAAAAAAGAAAAAAAGGTGATAAAAATTACATTTAGAAAACTTTTATAATCTTCCAGAACAATGGAAAAGGAATGTTTTAGGGTTCTTTGTTCAGGCAAAATTCTGAGCGGGTGTGCTGTCAGGCAGCGGAGTTTTGTGTTTGGAAAGTTTATATGTATTTCTGCTATTTTTTCTTTTTCTCCAGGATCTTTTAAGTGTTATCCTATGAGTGAGAGGATACTTGATATGCTCAGGTTCGGTAGAGAGAGCCTAAAGATGAAGCCATTTCACATCATTACCTGGCAGTGAGGGTAAACAGGAAATGGTTGTGTCTTCTTTCACCTCTGCTTTGGTTGTTACCTTTCTCCTGCGACACCTGCTGCTGCTCTCCTCGCTGCCTCTGCCTGGATGAGGTCAATTTCTCTCTGGTCTTTTCAGTGCCATTGTGAGAACATTCAGGAAGCTGAGCTTGCATCCGTCCATTGGGTTGGTCTAGAGTTGGCCTCACCACTTGACATGGAGGAAGAGTGAGTGGTGGGCTCCTGGGTGTGGGCCGGCTGCTGTCAGCACATCTCAACTCTGACTTTCATCATCTGATTTCTCTTGGGTCCAACCTGCTTCTCTGGGGTTTGAAACCATTTCCCTCTACGTTTTTCTCTGCGAATGGCACAAAATGAATCCATCCTAACAAATCTGAAAAATTATAGACCTTTTTAAAAATATGTATTTTTTTTAGTTGTAGATGAATACAATACCTTTATTTTATTTATTTTTATGTGGTGCTGAGGATTGAACCCAGTACCTCCCACATGCTAGGAAAGTGCTCTACCATTGAGCCACAAACCCAGCCCAAATTAAAGACCATGTATCAAATTGATGTAGCCCAGAACTGGCAAGTTTTTAAATTGCTTAACTCTCTCTACCAACTGACTGAAATCCTTTAGCAACCATCCAAATGGCATTGATGTCCCCCGTAAAAATCTAAGCTTTCCAGGAGGAATTCTTTTGACTCCTCCAGTTCACAGTCTTCCCTTGCAAGTATTTATTGATCGAGTTACTCATTCCAGTTTTACTGCTCAGCATTAGTTGTTAGGAAGTTTTGTAAAGTTTGCAATTCTTTGTGAGTGAAATTAGGTTTTAATCATCCCCCAAGTCTTACAGGATGCTTAAGCAATACTTTTATCTTCATCCCACATCAAGCTTATTTTATCTGCCTTCCCAGACCGGTCCCATGCCATTTTTATTATTGTGTTTATTGCTGCTATTTTCCAAGCACACAGCCTCAAAACTTTTAAAGTAAGGGTTGCTGTCACTGGCAATTCTTAATTGTTTTTGATTTGACTTATTGGTTTGTCTCTAGAGAGCCTTTGCCAATGGAAATCATATTGAAACCCAGTGTATAAGAAATACAGTTCTGAAAATAGAGGCTGGGCTGAGAGCCTTAAACTGTAAGGGTAAAAGAAATTGAAGTTAAAGCGTAAAAGTTAAAGGGTAAAAGACCGGGTATTGTAAAGTTTCTAAGCTGCAAGGTCTGAGTTAAAATGTAAAGGATTAGGTATTGTTAGGTTTCTATGCTACCTGCAAAACCTGAAATCCCTGTAGCTGTTAGGACAATGCTTGGAACTGCCCAGTAAATATTTCACCTGACTACTTGGTTGTTTAATAACTGAAGGGCTCTGTGTAACTGGTCACGTAGTCCTTTAGGCCCTAAAACCAATCAGTTTGAATGTGTACCCCGTTTAGAAATGACCTATCACTCCAGCCTGACCTGTTCCCGCCAATGAATGAACTAATCATGTTTAGGAGTTGTTATTTGATTTTCCCGCGGTGTATAATGATTTGTTAAAGGAGACTGTGATGTATGTAAAATCCCCGCCCTCCCCAAAAAAAGTGTACTTAAGCAGTGCTCAGCCCCTGCTCAGGGGCTCTGGGCTGCTTTCCCTTCTTGAGTGGGCACGGAGCCCCAGCATGCTGGTTCAATAAATCCCCTTCTGCCAATTGCATGAGTGGTCACTTGGTGGTCTCTTTCTCCGACGTTTCGCGGGACCCTTACAAAATCTGTACTGCAGCCTTGAAAGAGCTCCAGAATCTCTGAGGCTGAGCCCTGCTGGGAGGCCCTAACTGTAGGGGTTCACCTCACACCTGCCCCAAAGCAGCCCAGAATGGAGATGAGAACATTAGCAGGAATCAAGGATCTGAAATGAGCTTTGAGGCTTATTATCTGTAAAACAAAATATCCTTCCAGCTTCCAGGGTTATTTTGAAGATCAAGTGAGATTCTGCATGTCAAAGAAAGCACCCTGTGCTGGGTGTGGAGTTGTACACCTGGTAATTCCAGTGACTTGGAGGAGAGGCAGGAGGATACAAGTTCAAGGACAGCCTCAGCAACTTAGTGAGGCCCTAAGCAAGTCAGTGAGACCCTGTCTCAAAATAAAAATTAAAAAAGTGTTGGAGATATGGCTCAGTAGAATAGTGCCCCTAGGTTCAGTCCCCAGTTTTAAAAAACAAACAAACAAACAAACAAAAAAACACCAAAAACCATACACTGTGACTGTGACCTTTCAAAAGTCATGCAGACTCAGGGAAGAGCTCCTGTTCCGGTCTACAGGAATCCATTCTCCCCATCCATCCACCATCTAGCCTCTCCACTGTCTCCATATTGCTTTTCCTAAAGCATATCCCCTTACTCATCATTCTTTGGCATTATATGTCCAGAGAATGCCCAGCACTCACCAGTGGCTACCTAAGTAAGAAAAAGTGACTTGGCTTAGTATTTAAGCCCTCTCACAGTGGGGTCCGATCTCCCCTTCCAGTGTTAGACGCCATATTTCTTCCACATAAACCTGTGCTACAAGAAGACCACTCAGGTACCCCTTCCTCATTGTGTCACTGCCTGCCACCTCTCGCCACTGCACTGGCTGCCCTTTGGCCTGACACCTGCAATTCTGCCTCTGATTCAAGGCCTTTCTTCAATACGTCACCCCTGATGGAGCCCTTTCCACCCCACTCCCTTCTTCTGTTCTCCAGACTCCCAATGGTGACAGGGTAAGTCTCCAAGGGTTTCTGAAGGACAGAGAGGTACAGTGTTCAGGTCACAGTAGACAGGGAAGACAAATTTATGAAATTTTCTCATATGAACCTCATGAATCCTTCTTAAAATGAACTAAAATATATTTGGAAAAACCTCTGTCTCACTGTTTCTCCTTTAGGATAGGTGGGCCTTCCCTGGTAGGAGGGTGTCCTTCTCAGTTTATAACCACCAGGACTGAAGTACTAGCTGGAGGACGCTGCTTTGGCAAATGAGGCCTGCCAAACTGGGGTCAGGAAAGATTCTGTTTTCTGAGGAATTTTGTCTCTTAAACCAAAGCGTATAGGTTCCCCCACACAAGAAAGACTTCACTTATTTAAAATAACATGGCCTATTTATCAATATGCAATTTAGACTTAAAAAAGTGAACACAGGCTAAATGGGAGAACACAGTTAACAGAAAAACACATTTGTTACTTTCAGCTATAAAAGTGAAAAGGGCTATCTGCCTGTGGAGGTGCTTATCTGTGTTTGATGTGGTAACTGAAAGAATTTGTAGGAAGTTCACCATGAGACAGAATAACTCACGTAGGCTTTTAAAGATCTCATTCATTAAACTCTTTCATAGAGACCTTAAGTGACTTGTTTAAATAAGTAGATAATGCCTGTTTTAAACAATCAAAGCTCTTTGTGCACAATTATCTGCTTATGTTGAAAGTAGTTTTTCTATTAAGTACCTTAAACCTTTTTTCGTTGACTTCCTTTACACTGTATAATTGTTATTTTTTTTTCTATGAAGATAGAAGCAACTGAGTGAAGATAAATTTCGTCTGCCATCATTAGAGTGATTTCTTATCAATTAGATGGGTTTCCAACAATAATGTATTACTCCATGCAGCTGGAAACATGATATTACATGCACACACCTGAAACTTTATGTTTATGTGGAGACAGATAAGAAGAAGAAGAGGGTGGTGGTGGTGGTGGAGGAGGAGGAGGAGGAGGAGGAGGAGGAGGAAGAAAAGGGGAAGAGGAGGAGGAGGAGAGGGAAGTGCTTGTATTTTTAGAACACAGTCACGCACTCAGGCAACCTGGGATAACCAAAAGCAAAGGACTATCCAAAACCATTGCTGTGGAGATGTCCTGAGGATCAGCATCCTGTGTCACGTCATAGGAAACTGATTAAAGGTGCTCTTGGGGGAACAGGCAACTTAAAACATAATAAGAAAACTTCTCTGGCCAAGATGGAATAACAGGGATCAGATTTACCCTCTTGCCTGAAATCATCAAAATATTTTTTTAAAACCTGATAAAATTTGTGAAGTGAAGATTTCCCAGATACACTACAGGGCAGCAGGCGATTAGAAACAGTTTAAAACAAATTAAATAATCCTGCTCTACAGCTGACCCATAAATAATGCCCTGAGAGATTTCCTAGTTTGCAGGGAAGGGAGAGGAACACAGGAATATCCTGGCCGAATCTTTTAAGTTGAGGAGACAGAACTGAGAGACTGATGAGAGCAAGAGGGCTCGATGATGAAAGGGAGAGTGTGGGAGAAGAGAAAAGCGATATAGAGAAGGAAACTGCAGAAATCTGCAGAGGGCCCCTTCAAATATTCAGCTGAAGGCTGATCAGAACACATGTGTGAGAAAACTACTCAAGACCAGGGAAAGATTCGCCTTTAACAATTGGATGGCGATGTCCCACACTCCTGTTGAATTGACAATGGTACTTGTCAGCCCAACTAGAGAATCTCCCAACCCACAGAGCATTAACATGAAATATAAAGAAGGGTTCTGCTTCAGTAGTGGAGAATAATTAACCCCAGAACAATTTTTACTATGGTCCTAACAAATATTAAAAATAGGCCGAACTTTTCCCCCAAGTAACTTAAGTATGTTGCAGAACAATACCTTAGAACATTTACAGAAATACAAAAATATTCAGTATCCAAGAAGGTCAAAGTTAAACTAGCATAACAATACAAAATTTATGAGACATGCCAAAAAAGGAGGAAGAAAGGGAATATAACCACTAATGTGGAGCAAAAAATTGATCAATAGACACAAAACCCAAACTGACCCACATAACAGGATGAGCTGACAAGGACAATAAAACAATTATTCCACCTGTGTTTTATATGTTTACCAAGTTAAGTAAATAGAAAATTAACTATTGACATGCACATTCAGCCAATGTCTGAGGTCGAAAGCTCACTGGGTTAGACCTTTGCAGGAAAAAGTGAACTCGAAGACACAGTGATAGAAACTATTTAAATGGAGTAGAGATGTAAGGGTCCGGCGAACGTCGGAGGAAGAGACCACCAAGGGACCGCAGCTCATGCAACAGCAAAAGGGGTTTATTGAGATTCCAGCATGCTGGGGCTCCGTGCCCACTCAAGAAGGGAGAACAGCCCAGAGCCCAGAGCAGGGGCTGAACACTGCTTAAGTACACTTCTTGGGGAGGGCGGGGACTTTACATACATCACAGTCTCCTTTAACAAATCATCATACACCGAGGGAAAATCAAACAACAATTCCTAAACATGATTAGTTCATTCATTGGCTGGAACAGGTCGGGCGGGGGTGATAGGTCAGTTCTAAAGCGGGGTACACATTCAAACTGATTGGTCCAGGCCCTGCGATGCCTACATGCAAGACCACACAGAGTCCTGGGTTATTAAACAACCAGATGGTCAGGGTGAAATATTTACTGGGCAGTTCCGGTATTATCCTAACAGCTACAGGAATTTCAGGTTTTGCATGTAGCATAGGAACTTAACAATACCTAGTCCTTCACATTTTAACTCAGGCCTTGCAGCTTAGGAACTTTACAATGCCCGGTCTTTTACATTTTAACTTTTACACTTTAACTTCAATTTCTTTTACCCTTACAGAGAGGAGGAGTTTTACTTTAAAAGTGCACAGACCATCAGTGAACTGTGCAATAATTTTAAGTGGCCTGTGTGTATAAATGAAATTCCCAAAGTAGTAGGGCAAAAATATTCAAAGAAATCATGACTGAAATGTTTCCAAATTTGATGAGTACTGTTATCCCAAAGGTCCAAGAAGCTCAAGAAAACTCAAGTCCAAGAAGTAGAGAAAGCTATACCGCAGCATATCATAATCAGAGTGCTCAAAAAGAGTGATAATGAGAAAGTCTTAAATGCAGCCAGAGGAGGATAACCCACCACATACTGAGGAACGAAGATAAGAACAAGAGTATATTTCTCTCTACAGCAGTGCAAATGAAAAGATGATAGAAAATAATCTTTGAAGTATTAAAAGAAAAAAAATCTACCAAGATTTCCATATCCAATAAAAAAGTACTCTACAATCAAAGGCAATGTGAATAGATTTTAAAAATATAAATACTGAAAAAAATTTATCACTATCAGACTTGCACTAAAAGAAGTTCCTTCAGGTAGAAAGAAAATGATACCATATGGAAATATGGATCTAAACAAAGGAGGGCCAAACACTGGAAATGACACCTATATTGGTAAGTAGATAAATGTTTTGATCAGTATTTGAATCACTTTAAAAGATAATTGACTAGAGAAATATAATAGTAATTTATTGTGAGAGTTATAACATAGCTTAAAGTGAAACATAGGTAACAGTAGCATAAAAATTTAGGATAGGAGAAATGGAAGGATAGGATTGTTAGGTTCTGGTACTATTATGTGAAATGGTATAATGTCATTCAAATTGTGCAGTATCATTTGTTAAGTTAAAGATGTATACTATAAACCCTAAAGTAACCACTAAAATAATAAAAAAATAGTAATTAATAGTAGGCCAACAAAGGAGAAAAAATGAGATTATTACAAAACTAAACAAAACAAAACCTTCAATCAATTCATAGAAAAAAAAGTAAAAAAAAAAAAAAGAAAGAAAAACCAAACAGGTTAAACTTGAAGTGAATAAACAGATAATAAATCCAATCAGACAATAATCATATTAAATATAAAGGGTCTAAATATCTCAGTTAAAATGCAGAATTTATAAAAACAAAACCCAACTGTGTACTAAGGAAACTACTGTAGATATAAAGAAACAAATAAGATAATAGTAAAATTGTAGAAAATGATATTCCCTGCTAAGATTAGCATGCTAATATTTCATACTGAGATTAGAAAATTGGAATCCACTTTCATACTTATTGAAAGACAAAGGAGATTTCAGAGCAAAGAGTAATACTAGGAATAAAGATGGTTATTTTATAAAAGGGTCAATTCCTCAAGAAGATATAACAATTTATACATTGTGCGTGATGGTTAATTTTATGTGCCAACTTGATGGGGCCATCTATGCTCATAGATTTGTTTAAGTATCATTTCTGGAACATATAAGCATTTCCACTGACCTTCTCAATGTAGGGGGACATCTACCAATCTAGGGCCTAAGTAGAATATAAAGGCAGAGGATGAGCAAGGGATTGAATTCATTCTTTGATGGCTGAAGCTGGAATAATTTTCTCCTGACCTTGGTGCTCCTGGTTCTGAGCTTCAGACACAGGCAGGAATCTACATGATTCCCTCTGTGATTCCCAGGCCTTCGAGTTATAGCACCAATTTTCCTGGGTCTACAGCTTGCAAATGGTGAATCATGGGACTTCTCAGTCTCCAAAATTGGGTGAGCTAATTCCTTATAATAAACCTTACTATGTATATATTGGCTCGTTGCTCTGCAAACCCCTGACTAATGTGTTATGTGACAGAATAATCTCCCCCATGGCATTCTGAAATACAATCAACATAAGACCTTCAAAACTTGGTAGGCATTATAAACCGTGTTATTCCAAAATAAGAATAGATAAAATTTTAAAAGATTTCATATGCCTCCTTGCATTATTCAAAAAATGTGTAAATTAATTCTACATAAAATAAGAGGTGGAAATGTACATAAAAGGCTAAATAACAGAACCAAGAAGAATACGTTGGCATGCCAAGTGAAGGATATAGACCATGTTTCTCAAATAGAAATCTAAGAAAGCAGGAGCTTCCATATGTCTTTCTTTTCTTTTTGTGTGAACACACATTAATGGGGTTCAGTGTGATCTTTCCATATATGCTGTACAGCATGCGTTGATCAAATTCACAATTTCGTTTAGTCCATCCAGTATCTTGATTTAAATTTATGCTTACAAATGCAAATTCGTGTTTACCAATGCACTCTCCAGGGAAAGGTCAACTGATAACACAACTCACTATAGAAATGTAGATTTCACAAAAGTCCAGATAGAGAAATGTGTTGAAAGAACTGAGTCATGAAATTTACTTCCTAATTTTGTCAGGAGGAATTCAAAGACTTTGAACCAAAGCAGTATTACATCTTTGCCACAGCCAGCAACGCATGAAACTCCATTTCTGATTCACCTTTGATTAGGTACATTTTACCGCAGATTTTCGTAGTGCCATTGTGATTTCCATAGCACCATTGTGTGTGGACAAATCAGGCATTACAGAGAGATCGATCAAGGGACACTACATTAAAGTTAATGTTTGAAGACAGCTATTTGCAGAGTTTTGTTTAAGTATTGGACTTTATAATCGTAATTATCAAGTAAGCTTTGATGTAGAAGTATATCTTTGTTGAAGAAGTATATCTTGCCTGTTTAAAAGCTATGTAGACACGACAATTTAAAGTAAATCTCTATATGTGTTTACAAAGAAAGTACACATAAAATACATGTCAGGCCTGTAGATCAACGCACTAGAAAATTGAGAGCCCCAAATAAACCCTTATATTTGGGTAAACTGAGTTTTGACAGGGATGCCAAGAAAATTAAATGGGAAAATATAGTCATAGTGGTTATAGGTCTCCATTTAAAAATCATAATATAGCAAAAATGTTATACTTATTTGAAAACTAGATACTTATTAAATGTGCACAGAATTAATCACTGAGTATACTAATGCATATTAGAATTCTACCAGGCCCTGAATTGAACATCTTGAGTAGAGTTATACAAACTAAAATGCTGTTGTTCTGCCACAATTCTGCCAAGTTTCAGAGGCATCTGGAAGCAGAGAGCTTCCCACTATCACCTTCCTAAGAGCTGTTCCAACCAGCTTTTCAAGTTTTACTTAAAGGATCATGGTTGGATAAAGTAAGCGGCAATTTAACTGGTGAAAAATATTGAAAGCAATCACTTAAATTCTCTGGAAATTGTCCTAAGGGCACACAACAAATGAAGAAACATTCATTTAGGAAAATTTTCTAAATCTCAATAAAAGCTTTGCAAGTCTATGGCATCTAATCGGTGATCTAGTCCATTAGCTCCACCCTGACATTGTTACAGCAGCTTCGCCAGAGGCATAAACAGCCAGGAAGACACAGGCTCCTTCTCCTCTGTCGCCAAGTCTGGGGCTGTGGTTTCATCCAGGGAAAAAGAGGCTTCCAGCATTTCCCATCTCTCCCTCTCCAGTCTCATGTTGTCAAAGCTATAGTTCAAGTAGGTGCACAACTATTTGAGAAAAATAGCTTTATTTATTTCAAAATTTGCTACAAGGCTATAATAATCAACATCGTGTTCTGCTGGCATTAGAATAGGCCTGTAGATCAATGCACTAGAAAATTGAGAGCCCCCAATAAACCCTTACATTTGGGTAAACTGATTTTTGACAGGGATGCCAAGAAAATTCAATGGGAAAAGAATAGTCCTTTCATCAAGCATTAATTGAAATAACTTATCCACAAGCAGAGGAGCCAGTTGGCTCCTAACTCCCACAACACACAAAAATTAGTTCAAAATTGATCACCAACTCGAATGTAAGAGTGAAAACCCTTAAACTCTTAGAAGAAAATTTGGGCATATACTTTTGTGACATCAGTGCATTTATGATTCCAAAAGCACAAGAAACAAAAGATAGAATAGGTAAAGTGGACTTCACCAATTAAAAACATCTGTATTGAGAATGATACCCTCAAGGGGGGGGGGAAAGACAATCTGTGGAATGGAGAAAAATATTTACAAATCATATATATGATAAAAGATCTGTATCTAGAATAAATAAAGAATTGTTGTCACTTAATAATAAAAAGATAATTCAATTTAAAAATGGGCAAGAGATTTGAATAGAAATTGCTCTAAAAGACAGACAAATGACCAATAAGCACATGATGGAAGTGCTCCACACCATTAGTGAGTAGTGAATGTGGATCAAAACCACACTGAGATCCCACTTCATGCCTACCAGGATGGCTACATTAAAAGAGGGCTCTTGTTTCTGGTTGTTGGCAACACAAAAAGAAGTGAGTGCCCTGAAATCTGGGACCCATTTGGAGGACTCCTTGTTGGGGCAGTTTAATATGAAGGCAAAGATTTTAAATTAACACAGCAGAAAGCAGCCAAATAAGATGTTAGCCCATCTTCCATTAGTGCCCAGCAGGTCTGAGCCAAAGGACTCCTGGATGACTTGAAGAATACTGATCCTGAATGTAGCCCCAACACCAAATGGCCAGCTGCCCACTATGACTCCCTTAGCAAGGACACTACACTTTGGAGTATCTATAACAAATGGAATGAGATCACTAACAAATTGGCAGATGATTTGACAGATAGAAATAGGAGATATAACGTGTATTAAAGAATTAAAAATACTTCACCATCAATCAGTGCAATGAAATCTTCTCAGTGAAATATTGGCACTAGGTAATTAAAGAAAAGAATAAAGCATATTCATCATAGATGGCCATGGAATTTTTTGAAACTAAAAATACTTTTCATCCCTGTTAATTTCTACTGTTCAGTCGTCCTCCACTGGAGACTGAGTCGCCTCTGGAGAGGCAGAGAATCCAAAGCCCACGGAATACAAGGAAGACGATGGTCAGCCTTTTCTTTCCAAATTAAACTTTCAAAAGTGAGTAAGTAGCTACAAGAACCAATGAAATACTGTCTTCTAATTTCAAGATTCAGATAGTTAGTGGAGAAAAAAGTTCCCTGAATTTAAAAAAAAAAATGTTATCACATAAGGAGTCAAAATTACAAATACTCAGAACGCAGTTTTTATCATGTTGAATTTTGTCAGTTTTTTTTTCTGCATGCATTGACATAAAATTTTTCTTTTAATTTCAGTTGTTCAGTTGAATAGTATTGATTGCTTTTTGAACATTAAACATTACATTTCTGGGAAATACTCAGTATAGTCACAATTTACTATGATCTATCTTTTATTTTGCGTCAAATAAACTAGTTTTTAGCATTACTTTATTATATAATATCTTTGTCTGTTCTGGGTATAAAAGTTACAGTGGACTCAAAAAGTGAGTTGAAAAAACTGCTACTTGTTTTTCGATGCTGTAGAAGAATTTCTATAAGATTGAGATTATATCTTTGTGAATGCTTGGAAGAATTCACCAGCAAAGCCATCTGGACCTAGAATTTTCTTTGTGAGGAGATTTTAAATTACAGACTCTTCTTCTTCTTCTTCTTTTTTTTAATTAAAATGTTCTGTTTCTTCCTTTTCAATTTTGGGAGTTGTGATTTTCAAGAAATTTTTTTGCTTTGAATTTTCAAAGATTTCGTTTTCTGATCTTTTAGTTTTAATTTTTGGTACTAAAGATTGAACCCAGGGGTGCTTAACCACTGGCCACATCTCCAGCCGTTTTTATTTTTAATTTTTAATTTTGAGACAGCATCTTGCTAATTGCTGAGGCTGGCCTCAAACTTGCAATCCTCCTGCCTCAGCCTTGTCTCACACAGGAGCCTCACACAGGTGTGTGTCACCATCCCCAGCTTCTGATTGTTTTAGTATCTGTAAGATCTATAATATCTCTATTTTGTAATTGATATTAGTTATTAGTGGATTCTCCCTTTTCTCAATACTAGTCATATCAAAAAAGTTGCTAATTTCATTAATATTTTTAAAGAATCAACTTTAGGTTTTTCCAATCTCTGTTGAACGTCTGTTATCTACTTGATCAGCTTGAACTTTTACTCTCTTCCTTTCACATTATTTGTTTTTTTTTTAAATATTTATTTTTTAGTTTTAGATGGACACAATATCTTTATTTTATTTTTTAATGTGGTACTCAGGATTGAACCCAGTGCCTCACGCATGCCAGGCGAGTGCGCTACCACTTGAGCCACATCCCAAGCCACATTATTTGTTTTTTATTTGACATTATTTCCCTAAAACTTTCAAAGAGAATTAGTTAATTGACTTTTTATTCTTCCAATTTTTTTGTTTGTTAATTGTGGCACTGAAGATTGAACACAGGCTTCTCTACCATTAAACTACACCCCCAACCTATTTTTATTTTTTTGAGATAGGGTCTCATTAAGAAGCCCAGGCTGACTTTGAACTCATGATCCTTCGGTTTCAGTCTCCCAATTAGCTGGGAGTGTGCCACCACACCCAGTTTTTCATTTTTTAATATAGGTATGTTAAAACTATAAATTTCTCATTAATACCAAAAAGGTTTTTTTATTTTTACTTTTAGATGTGGTCTGTTCATAATTTTTCAGTTTAATTTCTATTGTGATTTCTTCTTTGACTCATGTATTATTCATAATATTATTGTTTAATTTCTAAAGTTTTGAGGATTTTCTTTTTTTATTTATTATTTCTAAGCTAGTTCTACAATGGTTAGAGAACATACTCTGTTTGATGTCAATATTATGAAATTTGTTGAAACTTGCTTTCATCACCCAGCATTTGGTAAATTTTAGATTTCTGCATGTGTACTTGAAAAAAAGATAAACTTGAGTCAGTTATTTCATTATTCTATATCTGCCTAATAGATCACATTTGTTAATCTTGTGGTTCATTTCTTCTATATATTTACTCGTTATCTTGCCTGATGTTTTATGTTACTGAGAAGGATATGCTAAAATCTCTCCTTGTATTTATTGATTAATCTACTTCTATTTTAAGATTCTTGTCAGTCACAGGGATGGAAGATGTGAAAATATGTGACTTAGAATGAACTATGGGAATACATCTGGATCGATGGCAAGTTTGTAAACTTTAAGCCTAATTGAGTTGTAAAACAATTTGTATACATTCTGGTCAACCGCCGGGACAGGAAGATGTTAGAATGTTTAGGATTGAGTCTTTTGGGGGGTGTGAGGAGGGAAATGCAGACACATCAAACAAAGGAGCTTAAAGTCTACTTTTAAGTATCATTTGAGCTAAGAGCAAATCCTAACCTGCCTACCATGCTTGTTCACTCTCTCCTCACCTGGGTGCCCCACCATCTACTCTTTCTATAAGAGAAAGGATCTCCAAGGAAAAACCATTGTACAGGTGTCAGGGACCTTCTCAATTACTTCAAGAACATATGCAAAATTTTGTGTCCGTGTGTGTGTGTGTGTGTGTGTGTGTGCACATACATTTATCTGGGGAGAAGTTTTCTCCTTTCACCAGATTGTCAGAACTGTCTGACTTAAAAGGTAGTAAAGAACCTCACTGTGGGACCAGTGGATCTCCCCAGACAGAATACACACCCCAAAGAGAGAAGGCAAGGGATGGGGTGCAAAAAGACACAGAACCCCAGGCATCCTCCACCCATTCCCAGGGGCAGCCTGCCTGCCCAGCTCTTCTAGATGTCTTTGGATAAAATGCTTGGGGAGCAGGGGTGGACATAAGAATGTCAACAACCCCATTCTGTCCTATACCAAGCCATCAATTTTCACCATACTGAGAAATGAACAACTGGGAGTAATATCTCTTTAGAATTCTGCTATCTTGTTAGCTCATAACCAATCAATCCTCCCTCTTTGCTCTTGGTTCTCTCATGAGGACAAGGTGAGTGACATAGGAAGTGGGGCCTTCACTCATAAGAGAGCTGCACTTTTCAGGGGCTCCCAACTGAGCATGGTCACCTTGGGTCACCATGCTTGCATTCCACTCACCAGGTGCTCCTTGACTTGTGGACAGTACAAGAGTCTCACGATCCAAGAGTGCTTTTGATCCTGGATACATTTCTGCTATGGCAACCCTCCTAAAGACATAGCTTAAGTCTTATCCCAGGCTGTGATCTCATCCTTTTTTCCATGTTTTATTTATAAACATTCCAGGATGACAGTTGATGACAGGGTCAGGCACAGGAGGAAGACTGTTTTGAAAGGAGACGCAGAAACAGGGAAAACTAAGGTTCAGTGGCTTTTTCCAGGTGTCTTGCTTTCTGGATGTCAGGCATTAGAAAACTGGATTAGTTAACTGCTTTCCCCAAAGAAAGAAGGAAAAACAAATGTGCTGAAAATATCTACAAGGTACTAAAGCAGAAAAAAGACAAACTTTCTCTGATAGGATCCTGTAGAAGTCTAAAAATAATCACAAGTATAAGGATGCTTTTCAACCTAACTAATGTGGAAATTAATATAACTTTTTCAGTACTGTATATTATATAAACTTGAGAGATATATTTAAAAGGGTCAATTTTAACTCAATTTCTGAGTTACTTTCACTTAAATGATTAACTTCTTAACTTTGTGCTTTATGTAACAGTCCAATAGAAATAATCAATTTTATTATGTGATTGTATCTTAACCAACAGCCAATATAGTTACACTATTACACCATGTTCCAACAGATTGTGCAAATATTACATTATATATTCTATTAAGAAAACAACAAGCTAGCAAAATGTTTATGAAGGAAAATACCATATATAGTCTTTTTAAAAAGGAAAACCATATTTTATATACTTGCCATTATAATTGTCTCTTTTCACGTAACATTATATAATAAACATTTCCTTGCTCCCATTAAATTTCATAATTATCCTTCCAATAGTTTAATATTTCACCTAATTGAAATAACTTAAATCAATCATTTTTATGCAATTGGACATTTGTAGTTTTAAAATAAACAAAGTCCCATGAGCATTTATGTAAACTTTTTTTAGATTATATTCTAACAACAAATTCCCACAAGTATAATTAACAGGTCAAAGGGCATAAATATAACTCTTGACACAGTTGGCAAACATTCTTGGTGGTTATTATGGTTTAGATCTGGACCCCCGTCTCATGTGTTCAGAGGTGGGTTTTCAAGCAATGATTGGATCATGAAGGCTATCACCTCATCAGTGGATTAAACCACCAGCTGATAGGTTAATCCAGTGATTAATATAGCTGAATGTACCACTGCGAAGTGGGACTTAGTTAGATGAAATGGGTTTCTGGGGTTGTGCCCTGGAAGAGTTTATGTTTTCCCTGACCCCTTCCTCTCTGTCTCTTTGTTTCTGTCCATCTCTACTTGCCAGAGGCCATGAGCTAAGCAGCTTTCCTCTGCTAGCTCTTCCACCATGATGTTCTGCCTCATCTAAGACGCAAAGCAATTCAGCTGGCCAGCCATCAACCGAAACCTCTGAAACCACGAGTCTGAATAAATCTTCCTCCTCTAAGTTGCTCTTTTCAGGTGTTTTGGTTGCACCAATGAATAGTTGACTAACACAGTGGAAACATATCCTACATCAATTTTCTTTTTCTTGACAAGAATTCCCTGTTACTATTCCAGGTGTCCATCTACTCAGCCATATACTCCCACGAAGGTGGCCTCATCCACAAGCCCAAAGGTTGAGCAAACTCGGTCACCGTAATTCCAGTTCTTTTTGCAGTGACTGGCTTAGAAAAAATAATGTTACTCAATTTTGTCCAATATGAGGTGAGCGGAAGTCTACAGGGATGACTTTAACGAATGAAATGTAAATGGTTTCTTAGATTTAAAAAACAAACTGAAGAATAATACGATCCTATTTTTCATTGCTGGTTATTGGTAGGCAAGGATATGACTCATGGAACTAAGTAGTCGTCTCATGATGATTCGAGAACTAGTTGACATACGTCCAGCACAGAAGAAAGGCAGACGGAAACTTGGTCTTTGTAACTCTCTGAGCCACTAAATTAACCAACCCGAGATTCTCTCCTGAAATTCTTTTCATGTGAAATTACAAGTTTTATTATTTTTTTTACTATTTAAGTCAGTTAAGCTTTCAGCTATGTATAACCAAAAAATTTCAAAATGGTTTATTAATCATATTGTGTAATTATCGCAATACACATACAAATATACACATATGCATATATGTATACACATATACACTAATGAAATATATATATGTGTGTGTATATATAAAACATATACATATACGTATATGGCCTAAATTTATAATGCTTAAAATATTACTTTTTAATTATTTTTCTGTATTTCTATGCTAAATAACAAAGTTTTATGTCAGTTGTACATGTTAAAAATGAATGGTCTGAACTATTTGCAAATATTTGAGTAATCACATCAGTGATGATTACAGATTGAAATAAAGACCCATTTTATTTTTAAAATTCTTAATACTATAACCACAATGCAGTGTTTGATCATTTTATTTTTTTATTCCTAAAAGCTACAACTTCTACACCTTTACAAATGTTTACATTAGGAAGAAAAGAAACCAATAGCCTTCATTGGTGAGCATGATTGTGTAAGAATACAATTTAGATTTTATTTAGTAGTAATTATATCCTTGAGATTCATTTAGAATGATATTTTTTTTTTGTTTGGTAGAAACTATATTCTTGATATCACTTTAAAATGATAATTTAAATAATTTTCAAACAAAAAAATGTTTAAAATTTTGTATTGTAACTATTATATAAATATAAACATTTAAGAGAGAAACAACTAGAGGTGGATAATAAGTATTATTAAGTGTGACATATCTTCAAATGCTATTAGTCCTCTAGAAAAATTAGAAAATAAAAATAAATAAAATATTTTGGTTTTTTAAATGACCTTTAGTGCTTATGGTACAAAATACATTAATGAATATTTTCAATACACCCATACTATTTGAGTAAAAGACAAATATTGCAACCCATATTTCCAATATAGAGTTTAATAAATGGCAAGATGGGTAGAGACAGGGTCATATTAGGATCTAGTGACTTAGGGCCTTTGGGGCCCCTGCATTGAGAAAAACAGAGTTATTCTGCCTGACCATGCAAATAACAGTTATGAATGTCTGTAACACTCAGGATTGAGCCTTGTATACTTCTGGATTTTCTCCAAATGCAGTTAACCTTTCTTGAGGCTGCACAGTCCAGATGGAGAAGATTATCTACCAGACAAGAATGCAGGGGACTTATATAGTACCCAACAAGGCCCATGGCCTTCCCCTTTTGAGCAGGGAAGAGACCTGGTGTCAGGCAGTGGCTACCATCCCTCTTGCTGTCCTGTGGAGTTGTTCTCCAATCCTGGTCCTCAAATAGTCCTGGCACTGTTAATCTAGTCTAAGGTGATTGCCACTTTCCCCATAATTATGTTTGAACTGGCTTTGTAGTCCAAGGAGGGCAAATCTCCAGGGGTATCTCCTGCCTCATCGAGACAAGATGCCCCTGCCCCACATTTCCCAGATCACAGAGCTTGACATTAAACCACACTTCCTGCTGTGAATCCTGTGAATCTACAATTGCAGCTTCCATCCAGGGCTCCAACTGCTTTCGTTTATATTGCAAGAAAAACAGGATCAGTCTAGTGCCTGCTTTAGACAATGCAGCTTCAATACCTTTAAGAAGGGCCAGAAAATGTAAATATAAAGGGAGGTGTTTTCTTGCCCTAAGGATGAAGAGTTTAGAAACTTCAAAGTTTGTGTGCAGGGGGCTATTTTGCCAGAATATAATACTTTCCAAGTTTACTAGTTTGAGGCTCCGGTGTGGTGTTTCTAATGATGTTAGAGAGTGGTGGGAGTTGAATTGTTTTTAGGGTTTCTCCTTCTTTCATGAATGGTTGATCTCAGCTATTTGCAAAGATTTGCATTATATATAATCAATCCACACATCCCCTTATCCTAAAGTAAATTGGGCTGAAAAAGGGGCTGGTAGTTTTGAAAACCTTCTTTTCCTATCCCACTTCAGCTCCTCTTATTCTACTACTGTGAATGCACCACTACCCACCTACGCACCCGAACCCAAAATTTACGCAATATTTTCTAACCACTCCTTGCCTTCACGCCCCATTTAATCAGCAAGCTCTTATGCTTCTATTTCATTTCATATTTTTTGCTACATATCTAATACCCCATTTTATTCATTCTTTCTTGTCTGAATTCCTAAAAAGTTCCTGCAATTAATCTCCCCATCAATAATCTCAACTCCTTTCAATCCATCTTCCCCCTTGTTTCAGCAACCTTGTAAGAATCGAGGTCTTATTATGTCTTTCTCTTCTTGGAATTCATCTTTGAGTCCTTTCTGTATGCAGCATGTGATCTGGACTGTGACCTGGCATTTAGGTGATCTGGTTCCTGCCTACCCCTCCAAATCACCTCCCTCCCTTTCTTCTCTCCCGCCATATTTAATTACTATCATCTGCCAAATGCACCATGCGATCTGTGTCTCCTTGCTTTTTAACAGTATACTATTTCTAGAATGCCCCCCTTATACACTAATTGCTTAAAAACTCAATGTGTCTATTAGCTCTTCCAGAAGGTATCTTCCACCTCACCCTTATCTGTGCCACCCTGACACTTATCTCCATAACTGTCTTTTACCCCTATTAGACTGTGAGCAGGAATTGTGCTTTATTGCTTAGCTTATATTAATAATAACACTAATTATAATGACTACTTAGAATTTATAGCAAGAAAGGAATGGCTGCAGAGCTGCCTTTCATACATTAAATTTAACTTATTAAATTATTCAATTTAACTCTCATTCCTTATCAAGTAAGGTACTGTTATTATTCTCATTTTGTATATAGGAATATGGAAGTGCAGAATGTGTAGGAAAATTTCTCAAGTTACACAGTTGCTAAGTGGCACAGCCAGGATTTGAACTCAGACATTCTGACTCCAGAGCACACTTTCTTGTCCATGCTTGTCCATACTGCTAGATGTCTGTCCTGGTTGGTTGATAAATGTCAAGTACACAGGAGTTAGGAAGAAAGTAGAGAGTTTGCTCTTGACCCTTCTAGCCCATACATAACCCTTAAAGGAGGTACAATTGTTAAGCTGGTGTAGTGTCCACTTCTGAGTTCCAGGTTTCTTCCCATGAATCCTTTGAATCCACAGTGAGTGTGTCATCCTCTGTGCTTTGCCTCTTTGAATGTTTCCTGCTTAGGAAACAATACCATATCCTTGTAATGGCATTATTTAATATAGTTAACATTTATAGAATGTTTGATATATCTTATTTAAAAATCTGTCAAGTATAGTAGAATAAAGACCGTCTGTCTCCGAATTAAAAACATTTTAGCAAGAAGTTTGATTGTGTGTGTTTGTGCTGTG
Source organism: Marmota marmota marmota (assembly GCF_001458135.2). NCBI lineage: Eukaryota > Metazoa > Chordata > Mammalia > Rodentia > Sciuridae > Marmota > Marmota marmota. The sequence goes on along the minus strand of NW_025999990.1, from coordinate 13,014,037 downwards.
TAGGTGACTACCCTCAGTATTAACATGCAAACTGTCCTGTTGGGATTTTAAACTTTCTCTTACTTGTGATAAGGATATAAAGGTTGACATTTTTCTCCTCTGAAAGCAGGAACCCTAACTGCCCCTGTCCAACCCTGAGAAACCCTGCCAGATTGTCCTTTACTCCCACCCTAGTCCACACCTTGGGAAGCAGCAATGCAGTGGCAGAGAACTAGGTTACAATTTGGAACACGTTGACCATGCCTTCCATAGCTGTGTTATCTTAGGGAAATCATTGAATCTTTAAATGAGAGTAACAGTTATTCCTGCTTTAATGAGGTCACCTCCTCTGAGTTGTCTTCCCTGACCCCATCTTTTAGTACTGTTCTGCGTTGTTCAGACCCTTGTGTGTGCCACGCTTACTTTGTTAACTATAGGATTGTTTATGTCTTGAGGCCAGGGATGATGCCATCATTTTGAGTTGCACGTCCCTAGAACACATGTTGAACTGAATTTCTGCAACTACCCCCTACCTACCCTTTTTTTTTTTCTCTCAAGACCTCATTTGTAATTTCTTCTTAATTTTTAAAGACAACCTCAATGCTTCCATTTGGATCTAACGTCACTTGAGAAAACGGACAGGCCAGCACCGTAGAGATCCTGTTCACCCTAGACAGGGAGCAACAAAGTGCTCTGGTTACCATCTTTAATTTTTGTTCTGTGGAATCATAATGACAAGGCATTTTAAGTCTTTGTTGTGGATGATCTTTTGCTGGTGACCTAGCCAAAATATCTGTCACATCTTATAAGGTGTTTCCATTTCCAGAACATAACTTGGATAGGGAGTGAGTTGATTTCCAGAGAAGTGGAGGAGTGGGGCATCCATCGAGAAATGCTATTGAGAGATGTTCAAAACTGATTCCTTGGCCACTATGATTTCTATCTCCTTCCATATCTCATGGCTCAGGTGTTCAGAGATTTCTGTGCACTGTATGTTGTTTGGAAATGAGCATGCACCTTTTTACCATTAAGGTTATCTCTTTCCATAGACATGGTCTCCTTTAGATAATTTCATCTTGGCATGTGAAGAAGTGGAGCCTGGTGTGTGTGTACTTCCTATATCATCAAAGAGGAGGAGAGGAAGAAGACCGTCTTAGTGTGAGCAAGACGAAATATTGCTACAGATGTGCCCTTTGACTCCCATTTCCTGCTCCTGGCCAAACCTTTGGAGATTATTTCCAGGGAGATTTCCTTCTTCTTGTGAGGCCAGAGACTTCTCTAGTTATAAGGCTGTTGCATGATGTGTCTGGGTAAGCACACAGCAAACCCACAGAGAAACAAGAGATCAAAGAAAGAGAGCTGAGCAAACTCTAAAACGCCTTCTTCCAGAACTTCTCTCGAGCTTGAGGTAAACATCTCTACCAGCTTCTCTTCCCTTTGCAAGTTCACAGTTTATTTTTCATCACATTCCACTTGAGGTGGTTCGAATAGCCTGAAGGGGTGGCTTCCCTTAGCAGCACACTGAATTCAAATCTGAAAATGAGAAAAATGCCCTTTCCTGGGCGAGGTCATCTGAGCCCACAAGACGGCAATGGTGGCGGCCTCGGAGCATGCTGCATTCTCCCTCGGGGGAGATTGAGAACAACTCTCCTTCAGAGGCACCCTGTGGTCTTTTGATTTGGACACTGGCCCAGCCTAAGTCACAGAGGGCAGACAGCTCTGTCCCGTTTCCAGAAATATTGGACTTGGAGGATGATTTCTCCATCTTCTTCCTCTTACCTGTAATGAACAATATCTGAATGATGCTTCCACCGGCCCAGTTCCAAGTGCCATCTTCACCTTCCAGGAAGAGGCCCATAAGTCCTCGCAAATGCTTCTCAGCCGTGGCAGATGTAGCCGATTCATTCAGATTCCAGCAAAGAGGAATTGGCAGGGCATGAAGAGGGGCAGAAGGTAATTGAGGCGCTGGGGCAGGTTTTAAGGCAGGACAGAGCCCAGCTCCATGAGCAGAGCTGGAAGGGAGTTGCTGTCTGTGCCAGATGTCATAAAGAGCCGCTGAGCTTGTTGGGCTTTCCAGCGCTCAGGAGCAAATCAATCAGATGAACTGCAACTGCGGCTCCGCTGCAGACCCTGAGCTAATGCGGGCTCCCCCCAGCACTCCAGTGCCAGGGGCTGAGCCGGCAGTGGGAGATGGTGAGCCCACAGAGCTAATGCCTACTGCCAGGGGCGAGAGACAAAGGGGCCTGTTCTCCACCGCGGAGAATAGCCCCCGAGTGGATGCCGCCTCCCACAGCTGTGCTTCCCTCTCATCCACGCAGGCCAGGGTGGGGGCGCGAGCTGTGGAGCCAGAGAGCTGTTGAAATCAGATCAGGTCCGTGAGAGGAGAGCAGTGACGATGCTGAGAACCTGTGTCTGCAGCTGAGTAGGCAGAAAAGCTTCTCTCTGGAGAAGAAGTGAAAAGAAAGCAAAAGGCCAGGAAAAGGAAGAAAGATGATCATCTGATTCCTCCTCTGTGTTACCTTAGCAACTTGTCCAGGTCCTCGTCACACAGTGATAAGATAATAAAAATAAAGAATCATTTACTAAGTATTGAAGAGATGTCAGTCACTGTTATAGAGTTTAACGGATTCCATTTATTCCAGATTCAGAGAGGTTGTGACTTTCCGAAACACACAGATAGACGGTAGAAGACCATTGATAAATAGACGGTAGGCAGGTAGATGCACACACACTTGTGCATGTATATGCATGAATGCAGCTACTGAGTGGCAGTCAGTTTCCAGATCCAGTTTTCTTCAACTTCAAAGCCAAAATCTCACCCATTAAACCATTGAGCTTCTCATTTCCAAGGCAGATACTTTATAATGACTTTGTGGATTCATAAACTATGGTACTGATGGTCAAGAAAATTAATCAAAGTCATCCAGTTTGGAAATTAAAAAGAGAATATTCCCTCAGAGCCAAAGAGGGGGACATACATTGGACATATGGTCGCAGATTGAAGTTTTCCGTTTTCGCTCTCTGTAATAGTCCTGGCAGACAGCTAATAAGGAAAACATATTGCAGAAAGAATCTTCTCTTCTCTCAGAGCATGTGATGCAGATTTCTGGTAGCAGCAGAGTTTGCTGAAAACAAATAATAATCTGACAATGGTCGATTTTAGCCCCTCTCATCCCAGAAGGATAAATGCACCAAGAGGTATTCATGAGCTTATTCTTTTGATGGACTGTATTTAAAGAGAGAGGGACTGTCATCCTCACCGTCCTGTGTGTCCATCAGATGCCCCCTTCCTCCCACCATGCTCAGCTTGTTCAGTTGATGAAACAATGAGATTGTCTTTGAAAGAGAGACAATCCAGCTTGCCATTTGAATGAAGGAAGATGGAGGGGGCCACCAGTTACATTTTTATAATAAAACTTCCAGCATGAAAATATCCAAGCTAGTCTGGGGAAAGGAAACCACCTTTGAACACGAACGATGGGAAAAACCATTCTGACAGTGCAAAAACTTCAGGCCTCTGCAATCCTTTGGACCCTCTGTTTTCTTCAATTTAAATCAAGGTAAATGATTGGAAGGCGTAACTCCTTGGGGTGGTGTGGAATCCACAGTGGCTTTTAACAAAGCTGTCTAACAACAAGTTGGTTCTGACATTGCATCCTCTTTGGTATTCCTCACCACAGAAAGAGCACAACAAGCAGCTGTTTTTGCTCAATTCTGTTGGATCTACACGCTACTCTTCCATTGAGAAATTAACAGGCTGCATAGGAACTCTTTTCCTTGACTATTCTTTTTCTCTCAGGGGCCCTTTCTTTGTACCAGTGCACTGCAAGCATTTGTGTGGTGTTTAGGAAGTTGTTGAGACAATAATTATAAAGTATATCAAGGTTTGGGAAACATATTTATGAAAAGTGAATTTGAACATATTAAAAGTTCCCTTTTAAAATATTGCTTTCCCTGTAAAAGTTAAACTGAGTTAGCATATGCACTAGCAACTCCACTTCTAGGTATGTACCCAAGAGAATTGAACACATATGTTTATGCAAAAACTTGTACACAAATATTCATAATAGCCCCAAAGGGTAACCAACCAAATGTCCAACAATGGGTGACTGGATAAACACAGTGTGATACCCCTACACAATGGATTGTTATTTGGTAGTAAAAAATGAAAGAAGTGCTGATACGTTCTACGACATGAATGAACCTTGAGAACGTTAGCCTAAGTGAGATAAGCCAGACACACAAGGTAACACTTTGTATGATTCCACTTACATGAAATATCCACAGTAGGCAAAACTGTAGAGGAAGGGAGTAGATTAGTGGTTGCCTAGGGCTGGAGGAGATGGGAAAATGGGGGAAGAATAGGTTTTAATGGGGGAGGGTGACAAAAAACATTCTGGGATTGGATGATTGTTATAGTTAAAAAAAACTTTTAAAGATATTTGAGAACTCTGAGTTTGATAGATACTTCCAAAGGGTAAATTTTGTGGTATGTGCATAATATCTCAATATTTTAAAAGTGGAGAAAAAAAGAAAAATAAATGTCATTGTCATCTTTGACATTTGCATGCACCTTGCAGCCATGATGATGTGCAGCCCATGACCTTGAAGCTTATATCATTCCAACCTCAGGTTCCAAGAGAGCATAGCATTGAGGTCTTGAGGTTGTGAATACAGTCCCTGAAGCTAGGTTACTTAGGTTCAGACTCTGAATTGCTGCCTGCTAGCTGGAGAGGCATTATTTAACTTCCCTGTGGATCTCCTTTTTTACCAGCAAAATGGGGATTCTAATAGCTGCCTCATAGAATTATCACTGACAGTTAATGTAGCTAATAAATGAATAGTGTGTATGTGTGTGTTTATCATAATCATCATTATAATAATCATCTTCAGGGCACAATGGAAACAGTGTAGTGACCTACTTTCTATAGCTCTTCCAACTTGAGTTACACAATTAGCATTATTTCTTAGTCACACATCATTTATAACACATATTTAATTTTATTTGTGAAGCATACCTTTTTAAACATGATTTTAAATTATTTGAAAGCAAGAGCCTACATCCATTTTTTCACTTGTTCTATATCCCCAGCATCTAGCCCTGTATCAGTCCCAAGACCAACGCACCAGCTTCCTGTTTCCCCAGGGTCTGGATTACTGGTTAGTTTGCACTCCCACCTCAGTTCACGGAGAGGCTGCCAATCTGACTGTGGAATGAATTACAGAATTTCTTAGAACTGTGTCTTGGGAGTGTTCTAAGTTCCACTGTACAGTGCTAATGCAGAATTTCATATATTGTGCTGTGTCCAAAGAACTACTTGGTGGTGCACAGGAACTGTGGTTCTTGAAGCTGGCCAAATTTGTTATTATTTTGGTGTGGAGGGTCTTTCAGTGTTACCAACATCCAGACCAGGAACCAGCAATGTGACACTGGAATCACAGCCCTCTGTTATGAAAACTCTTTTATAAGCTTTGAAGCAGGAATAAAAAATGCACAGGTACTGCATACACAGCTCCCCCTAATTCAGTGAACATGGGACACGGCTGTTCTTGCTTTTACCTCCTGACCAAGGTGTGCTTTTAAATCTTGGGCATCTGCATTCGTACTTGCCCATGGGCTTAGCAGGCGTTCCAAAAGAAAAATCTCTTTTCTTCCTTAACTTTCTCTTTTTTACTATCAAAGTCATTTCTGCCACAAATTTTTGTTTACTACAATAAATCAGGTCTGGGTGCTTGAGAAAAACCAGGACCAGGTTATCTTGCGATGTCTCTTTGACTAGGTGAGTCCTTGAGACTGATTGTTAGTGAGAGGTTTTCCCCGGGGCCCTTTCTGCTCCAAAATTGGTCCCTCCACTCCAAGAACGGATAAAAATAAACTGTTGAGAAAGTTAATTGAGGGCTAAACCTCAAGACCACAAGATGTACCCATTTAGAATTCTTTTCCCCATATGATTTTGGAATGCTTTAGATACTCTTGCTTACCTCTAAGACCCAGACTCTTCCCATTCTAAATTGGTGACAAAGCCACAGAGCAGGGAGAGTGAAGGGGCTTATGATTGTGGGGTAGGGTGGAGATACCAAAATGAGAGAGAAAACTGTGACAATGAGGAGAAAGTCCCAAGATGTGTTCTATGCTGAGTAGAAGCCCCAGCAGGAGATAATATACTACCATATATGATAGTGCTTTTCAGCTTTGTGGCCTAATTGGTGGTAACTAATTAAAGCTCAAACACCTTGGTGAGGATGGGGAGAGAGGTAACTGAGCTATAGAACAAAGTGGTTGTGTGAAGCCGGGGAGTAGCTGAGATGGGATTATTTACATCCCACCCTTTCCCAGCTTCCTGTTGAGAGGGAGGCACTACTTCCTGTATGGCAGCTTTTCCTGGTTTTCTGACCATACTTACTCCTCTATAATAAAGTTGTGGTGTGGAAGGAAAAAGCCTGGCTTTTATATTTCTCTCTATTTGCTCTCATGTCAAGCCAGGAGCACTAGAACTCCAGCACTCGTCAGGAAAACATCCTTTTGCTCAGTAACTGAGAGCACACTTGGTATGCCAGCCTTTCCCTCCTTGTTTATTTTCAGGGTAGTGATAAAAGCAGGGGGGAAAAAAAAACATCAGAGAAAAGCAGTAAATTTCAGTAATATTTCAATACATCTGCAAAGGGCAAACTGTTTAGAGTTTCTCTTGCCCCGTCTCAAGTTGGAAACTCTCGACACGGTAGGAAGCACAACTATTTTGACTTGGCAAACGGAACCAAACAGCATGCACCTGCAACTGTGCTTCGCTGACGTGAGTATCTGTGGCCAGAGGGTCAGTCTGTTCTCAGTTTTTCATCCAGAAACCACATTCTGCAAATGGAGAGAAAAAACACTGTTGGATTAAAGGAAATCCTTGCCATAGAGACTAAGCACACAACTTTAATTAACTCATCATTTTCTAATTAGGATCCCCAGAGCCTTGTGCATGGGCAGCTTATGTTGCAGAATGTGCCATCAAGCTTTTCCAAACAGTTTTGTAAAATAAAGTTTTGTTTTCATAGACGTTAATTGAAGAAAGTTTGAAAAATATAAAAGAAAGTTAAAAAAAAAGGGTGAACCACCCAAAACTCATTCATATAAAATCACTATGTTTTGGTGTCTTTGTTCTCAGTCTTTATGTATATTTTTTGTACATAGTTGAGACTGTACAAAATCTTTAATATCATATATTGAAGGTTCTTCCAGTGTTCTTAAATTTAATATTGTATATAAGAATTTACCTTTTTAGCATGAATTCTGCGTAAGTATTACTGATCATACCTGCCTAGGGCACTGAGAAAAGGTACTACAATTTACTTAACCATTATTTCTGTGTACATTTCAGGTGAACCTTAGAATTATTTTAGGTTCCTAAAATTTCTGATGGCATTTTAAATTGTGACTTAATTCAAATTAGAAATTTGAATCAATTAACTAATTAATTAATTAATATGGGCCAATCAATTTCATCACCAAAGAATGTGGTGGATCACAGAATATATTCACTCTTTCATTAATATTACCATTTTGTATTATTTACTGTTTTTAAATGCATAGAACCGGCCATACTCTCATTTAAAAAAAAAAGGGTGGAAAGAAATATTTTTTTCATGCCAATAAATTCCCCTCCAGGGGTATATTTAGGTCAGTTTAAAAATTTTACTGTGATAAAAAATGATGCCAAAATAAATTTGTGAAAATATTTTTGTGCTTATTTGCTGCCATTTCTCTAGGATAAGCTCCTGGAACATGAATGAAAGGGTATTCATACTTTAAGTTTGATGGTTCCTGCCAAGTTGCCCTTGAAATGAGGCTGTACCAATTTACACTCCTATTAGCAGTGAATGAAAAATTCTGTTTTTTTTTTTCACACTGGATGTTATGAAAATTTAAAATATTTGCCAATCTGGTGAATAATACAATCTCAATGCTATTTTAATTTGTATTCCTCTAATTATGGGTGAAGTGGAATATATTTTCTGATGTTTATTTCCATGTGTGTTTCTTCTTTGAATTGCTTTTTCATATTCATTCCTTAATTTTAAGTTAGGTTTATTTTATTTTGTATTTTTATATATTACATATATTAAACTTACCTACTTTGCAAATATTTCCTCACTGATGCTTTCTTCTCTGCTAACATTGTCTTATTGTTCTTCCGTGTTAGGAGGTCATTCATTTTCATGTGGTAATATTTGTTCTAATTTTCATTTAGAAAAGCTTCCTGGCTATAATAAGTTTAATTTTTAAGATGTACTTTTGTCTTGGTATTTTTCTCAGTTTTCTAACTAACTAACATTTGATAACGTTAATATTATAGATTTAAATATTTAGCATTTAAAATATTTAAACTTTCAGTCATTGTGAAATTTAGTATGATGGAAAATATCCAAGTTTTTCCTACCAAGTGCCTAGCTGTCCATTTCAGTGAATGAACAGTCTAGTTGGCTTAACTGCCACAATAGAGAGACCCCCACATAATAGTGGCTCATTTATATTAACGTATGCAAGGAAGTGGTACAGGGTGGCTCAGTGGTTAACCTCTATCATTAACAGAGGCTCTGCCATTCCACCTTGTTGCTGTGCCCTAGAAAACACACAGTGTTTATCTCATGCCCTCACGTGGCCATTCCAACAACCATTCAATACCAGAAAGGAAAAAGTACAGAAGTGAAGGACAAATTCCTTTTTTAAGGGCACCACCCAGAAGTTACAACCATCACTCACACTCAATCCCACTGAGTAAAATTTGATTTCATGGGAACACCTCTGTGCAAGGGAGGAGAAAAAAAATGTGGCTTTCCACTGAGAAATGAGTGTGGGTTTGAGCCTTGCACCAGGCTAAAAGTTCTCCTATTATGGAAAATGAAGAGAATAGTTACTGGGAAAATTAACATTTGTTATTACACTATTTATTCATTTTAATGAATTTTTCTTTGCACAATGAAAGTTCTTGCTAGAAATTGTTGTGAAAATTCATCATGTACATCTGCTGAGATTATAACAATTTAAAACTCTTTATAACAATTTTAAACTCTAAAACTGTCAATGTTGAGTTATGGGTGGAGAAATCATAATGTAAATATTCGTTCAATTTTTTGATATGACACAATTAGAAGACACTACTCTTTTAAAGATATTCTACTTTTATTCAAGTCCTTCTTTTTTCTGTTAGGCAGATATTTAAATGTAAATTATTTTCTACTTATTATCTGTTATTTAAAGTTTGTTAGAAAAAAAACCCTAAAACTGTTTGGGTTGAGTATATCAAAGTTAACAAGAAGATAGCTTCATCAAATGTTTCCATTCTCTCCCTCTGTTTAATGGATTATTTGGTATTTCACATCATTTTTAGCTAATTAGCTAATTGATATTTTCTATTTTCATGTAGTTACACCTACCAATGTTTTCCATAATTATCTGATTCTATTATCTTATTTAGAGAGAACAGCCCTTGCTTAGATTAGTCACCAATGCATGTGTGTTTTTATGTGTCTATGAACATTAATATTTAACCCATTAATCAATTTGGGATGAATTTGGTTCCTGGGTGACCTGGATTCTAATTTTATTTTTCTTTTAAATGGCTACTTAATTGTCCCAATATTATTTATCAAATAATCGACTATTCCTAGCTAAATTGAAATTCCTTAATTAATTTACACTAATTTCTTAAATCTCTACTTATGTTAATTCTAGACTAAATTTTCATGGATCTATCTATTCAGACCTAAAGCTGCATTTTTAAACATGCTTAAATTTTATAGTGTTGAAATTACTCTATAATCTGACAGGGCAGGTCATTCTTTAAAAGCTTCCTGGCTATAATAAGTTTAATTTTTCAGATGTACTTTTGGATAAGTTGTTCAATTAAAATATCCTAAGATATTTTAATTAGAACTGCATAAAATGAAAAAAGTTTTTGGAAAAACTAACATTTGATAACATTAAATATAAAATTACCTGCTCCAATCCAGGAACATGATTTGTCTTCCCATCTATTTAGGACTATATTATTCCTCAATAAAGTTTTACAATTTCCCTTATGTAGGACCTGAATAGTCTTTGCTGTTTTAATTTCTAGGTTCATATAGATTTTATATATATATATATTTTAAGTAAGTGGAATACTCTTTTTATTACATCTTATTTGGATATTTAAAGTTTCTTTTTAGAGGTATTGATTTTTTAATATTTTGGGACCAGCTGCCTTACAAAGAGAGCTTATCACATTTTGTAGGTTTCATCTTAAGATTCCCAAATAGGCGACAATCATATTTATTTATTGTCACATTAGATTTTTAATGCTATTTCCTTGAATAAGCCAGCTTTGTCATATTCTAAATTCTGATTCTTTAAGGCAGAAAATTTCATTTATGGGCTCAAAAGCTAGAGAAAGGATCAGGATGATGGCAAGGTGAGAGTTTTCTCAGATGGTAAATTTAACGGGTGCCAAAAGCTCAGTAGTTGAGATAAACAATGTTTCTTTCTTTTTTATTTATATACAACTGAAGAATGCATCACAATTCTTATTACATATTTAGAGCACAATTTTTCATATCTCTGGTTGTATACACAGTATATTCACACCAATTCGTGTCTTCATACATGTACTTTGGGTAATAATTATCCTCACATTCCACCATCATTAATAACCCCAACCTCTCTGCCCTATCTAGAGTTCCTCTATTCCTCCCTGATTAAAACAAACAACAACAAAATTAACATTAAGAAATCCACGATGAACAAAATGCCCAATATTTAACTAAATATAAAACCAGGAAGGAGAACCAGGTTCTAAAAAGCCAGGAACCAGGCCAATATGGAGACATTGCAGCAGCTCCCAATGCTAGCCTTAGGGACTCTGCCCACAGGAGGATTCAACTCCAAGAAAGAGTGAGTGGCTGGGTGCCCTTACTGAATGTCCAAGACTCACATGATACGGAAAAGGTAATTCTTCAAAAATAAAACAGGGCGCAGTTGTCACAAAGAACAATTGCCTACTGTGTTACAGTGCCAGGATGCATGGTTCTTCTGTTGACCCAACTACCTCCAGCTACAGATGCCACACCCTAGGCCTAGGGTCACACCTCCCAAGGTCACACCCATGTGTCAGTCCTCCTTTACTTCCTGCTTGACTGTCTTCTCAGACCTATAGCCTTCACGAGGATACAGCATGAAAGATAACAGTGAAGAAATTTTGATGACTTCAAAAGACACTGTCTGGGTTGGGGGTGTATGTTCAGCGTTAGAGTGCTTGCAGAGCCTTCCTGAGGGCCTGGGTTTGATTCCCAGCACACACACACACAGACCACACACACACACACACACACACACAAAAGGAAGGAAGAAAGAAGAGGCACTGTCCATTGAAGAGAGTGAGAATGACTGGTTTAAATAAATCCTGGGTGTCTAACTTGAAAGGGTACTTTGTGGAAAGACCAAAATCTTCCTTCCTGAGCAATTAGTTTTGCTTCAAGAGACAAAGTATCATTCCAAATTCATAGGCCCTATTGGGCTGGTGAGAAGTGTTCCCCAAAGAATTGACTTCTAGTAATGCAAATATCTTCATAAGTATTTTAATGAAAATTTAAGTGAATTACATTTAATATAAATATTGGTAAGGAAGGTTTTATATCTACTAATTTTCCTATTTGTTTTCTATGTGTTTAACTTCTTTTTACATCTGTTTCATTATTGAGCTAAATATATATTTTCTATATTAATTCTCTTATTTTTTGGTATATATTTTAAATTTATTTTTTAGTGATACTCCTAGGGATTACAATGAACATCTTAGTATAGTTCGGATTAATACTTACTTGGATCCACTTGTATACAAAACTTAGCTCAGGACTCAGCCATGAATCTCAGAGAGGACCTCACATCCCTGATGAGTTGGTCTTCTCACGTTTTCTTTAAGATATTCTGTCTCCATCTTTTGATGGTTTGACTCTGCATTGTCTACCTGTCAGTCTCTTTGGATTCATCCTTTTCTGGGTTTGGTGAAATTGAATGTGTAGATTACTGTGTTGCATAGAAAGAGGAAACTTTTGGGCCTCAATTCCTTCATATCTGCCCCCGCCCCCCCATTGTCTTTTTTCTTTCTCTTTTGAGGATTCCCACCACATGGGGTTGGTGTGCTTGATGGTGTCCCAGGGAGCTCTGAGGTCCTATTCATTTTTTTTCATTCTTTTTGTTCTTTAAGCTGAATATACTCAGTTGACCTATCTTCAGACATGGTGATTCTTTCTTCTAATAACTCAGTTTTCCCTTTAATTAATGTACTTGTAAACTGTATTGTTTCTATTTCTTTTTAAAAATAATTTCTGTATCATTGTTTATACTCAGTGCTTGATGAGATATATTCTTGTGGGTTTTTTTTCCTATTTCTTTGTGTGCCTTATTTTTTCTTTTGCTGGAAAATGAACACATATTTATTTTATTTTATCTATTTAAGTACTAGGGATTAAACCCCAGCGTTCCTTTTTAAATTTTGAGCTACATTCCCAGTCCCCTCTCCTTTTTTAACTTTTGAGATATAATCTTGCTAAGTTGATTAGGGCCTCACTAAATTGCTGAGGCTGGTTGAACTTGTGATCCCCCTGCCTTAGCCTCCCAAGCTGCTGGAATTACAAGTGTGTGCCACAGCACCTGAACTTATACAAGTGTGCGCCACAACACCTGGACTTAAATTTTTTTAATTCCAGATTTTATTGAAGTATAATTGACAAGTAAGAATTCTATATATTTAGTATATAACATGAGGTTTTGATGTATGCATATACTATAAAATCATAACAATCAAGTTAATTAATATATCAATTATCATATATTATTTATGTGTGTGTATGTGTGGTGAGAATATTTAGGATGTAATCTTTTTAGCAAGTTTTAACTATGCAATGCAGTATTATTAGCTAAAGTCATTGTGCTATACACTTGCACTCCAGAATAGTCACCTTATATATTAATGAAAGTGTTACATCTTCTTTATCTGTTTACCCAATGATAGACACTTAAGTTGTGTTTTAGTCAGTCTTTTTGTTGTTGTGACAAAAGGATCTAACAAGAACAATTTTAAAAGAGGAAATATTTTATTTTGTGCTCATGGTTTCAAATGTTTTAATTCATAGAAGCCAGACTCGATGGCTCTGGGACCAAGATGAGGCAGAACATCATGACAGAAGGGCATGGAGGAGGAGCAGCTCAGGACAAGCTGCAGAGGGAGACCTGTACTTTCCAGAAACAGAACATAAACCCCAAAGGCACGCCCTCTGTGACCCACCTCCTCCATCCACACCCTATCTGCCTACAGCTGCCACCCACTTCATCTCTAATAGAGGATTAATGTACTGACTAGGTTAAGGGTCTCATAACCCAATCATGTCACCTCTAAATTTTCTTGAATTGTCTCACAAATGAGCTTTTGGGGGACTCCTGACAGCTAAACCATAACAGGTTGATTCCATACCTTGGCTATTGTGATATCACTTCAACATATGGATTTCATTCCTTTAAATATACTCCCCAAAGTGAGGTGCCTGGTTCATGCAGTGGTTTTATTTTTAATTTTTTTGAGGAAGCTCCATGCTGTTTTCACAGTGGTTGTACCAATGTACAATCTCACCAACGGTGTCCTAAGGGTCCCCCTTTCTCTGTATCTTTACCAACTTTTGTTACGTTTTGTCTTTTTTTATAATAGCCATTCTAACAAGTCAGAAGTGATACCTCATTGTGCTTTTCCTTTGCATTTCCCTGATGATTAGTGATGTCAAGCTTTTTCTTTTTTCCATAGGCCTATTCACCAATCGAGGGTCTTCTTTTGAGAAATCCAAGGCCTTTGTTCTTTTCGTAATTTGGTTATTTGTGTGCATGCTATTGAGTTGCTTGATTTCTTTATATACTTGGATGGTGAATGTTATCAAATGTATGCTTTGAAAATATTTTTCCCATTCCCAGGGTGGTCTCTTCCCTGTGTCGGTTGCTTCCTTCAGTGTGCGGACGGTTTTCAGTTCAATTCATCTCATTTGCCTCTTCTTGCTTTTGTTGCTTATCATGTGAAGTCATGTCTAAGCAATCATTGCCCAGACTAAGGTCAAGGAGATTTCCCCATCGTTTCTTCTGGTATTTTTTATAATTTCAGGTCTAAGTAGTTTTTAGTCTATTTGAGTTGACTTTTATGCTATGATATAGGGCCAAATTCCATTCTTCTGAGTATAGATATGCAGTTTTCTCAGCACCGTTTATTGAACAGATTATTCTTTCTCCAGTGTGTCTTCTCAGCATCTTTGTTGAATATCAATTGACAATAAATGTATGCCTTTATTTTAGGGATCTTTATTCTGTTTCATTGGTGTATGTCTGTTTTTATGCCAGAATGATGTTTGTTCGATTTTTTTTTATAGCTTTCTAGTGTATTTTGAAATTAGGTAGTGTGATGCTTCCAGCTTTGTTCAAGATTACTTTAGCTAGGTGTGGTCTTTTGTGTTTCCATATGAATTTTTAGTATTCTTTTCTATTTGTGTGAAAACCATTAATAGAATTTTTGAAAGAAATTGCATTGAATCCATAGATGACTTTGTGAAGCATGACTATTTTAATAATCTTAATTTTTCCCACCTCAAAACAAAGGCAATCTAATCATTTGTGGGTTCTTTATTTCTTTTATCAATGTTTAATAGCTTTCAGTGTGCCTATCTTTTTACTCTTTGGTTAAATTTATGCCTGACTATGTATTTTGTGAATGTTATATAAGTGGAATTGTTTTTTTATATTCTTTAAAGAGAGTTAGTTACTAGTATATAGAAACAAAATTTATTTTTATATGTTGATTTTGTATCCTGAAACTTTATTGAATTCATGTATTTTTGGTGGAATCTTTGGGTATTCTACAGATGTGATCGTGTCATGTGCAAACAGATAATTTGTGTTTCTCCTTTCTGATTTTCTTTTTCTGGTTTAATTGCCCCACCTAGGACTCTCTTGAACATAAGTGTCAAGAGCATGCATCTTTGTCCTATTTCTGATCTTAGTGGAAAAGCTTTTAACTTTTCACTGTTGAAGGTGACATTAGCTATGGGCTTGTTGTATATGTTTATGATGTTGAGATACATTCCATCCATCCAGGTTTATTGATAGTTTTGTGATAAAAGAATGTTGATATTCTAAAACCTTTCTGCACATCTACCGAGACAATAAAATAATTTTTATCCTTCACCCTGTTAATGTGATGCATTATATTTATTATGGGTCTGTGTTGAAACATCTCATCACTGGGCTTATAAGAGGAATGACACAGTCATGTGCAGTAATATTCTTCCTAAACTCTTCAGTGCATCTTTTTTTTTTTTTTAATCGCTATGTTCCATTCAGCTGCTCTCACTTGGATTCCTTAGCTCATGTGAAGTTGTTCAAATTCATGATTCTTTGAAGGAATACATGAGTGCTGTCTTCTTGCTGATATCACTTTTAAGAATGGACACTTTAAATAATTCAAATGGACACTGGAAACTACACCTTCCTCTCCAGGGTTTATTGCTTTAATGACTGCTTGATTCTTTAGCAACTTTTTCTGGATTAATTTTTTAAGTTCTATATATTTTTGTTATGTCTAGCCGCTGAAGTCCAAAAATTAGTTCCAAAAATTCTCCCACTCTTTGCCCATGGATTCTGCATTTGTGCATCAGGGCACACAAATCTTTGACAGTTTATAACTCTGTCTTAGCCTTCATTTCCTGCTTTTGTAGAACCCTTGAGGTGAGATATGGGAGTCTTCTCAGATTTTCCTTGGGCACAAGCAAAGCCCTGTACATGTGTATGGCTTTCTAGATTGAATATGTTCAAACTTTTCAAAAATCTCACTCCCCAGACTTTTCTTTCATTTTTTAGTCACCTTTTATTTGTCCCAGCCTTCTCAGGCAGATGCTTGTTTTTGACAAGCACCTTGGGGACAGAGTTCTCCCTGAGGGAGTTCAAAGTCAAATGAAGACAAATCATAAGAATGGTACCCTCCCCCCAGTCAAGGGGCTGCTGGACAGGCCAAGTAGTAAGTAACACTTATAAGGTTATGGGCTTTGTGGGAAGCTCTGAGCCTCTCCTCCCCACCTTCAGTACTGCTCAGTTGGTGGTTTTCACAGCTAGAAGGGTATGAAGCTCTTCCTTTCCAAGGCTACTATGGAGCTGTGGAGAAGATGAGAAAAGGGCAAGATAAAAGCACAATAATCACTGTTTGTGTTAGACAAAATAATGTGATTTCAAAAATGTCTATGACAAACCCCTGGATTCTGTGAATATTATCTTATATGGCAAAGGAGACTTTACAGATTTGATTCAATTATAAAGGTGGAGATGGGAAATTATCCTGGGTTATCTACGGGGCCAAGTCTAATCATGTGAGTCCCTGAAAGCAGAGATTTTTTTTTTTCTCAGCTGTCATCAGAGAGAGAGATGTGACTAAAGAAGTAGAGTCAGAGAGATGTATTCTGAGGGGATTTGAAGATGAAACAGGGAACCATGAGCCAAGGAATGCAGACAACTTCTAGAAGCTAAAGGGGAGCAAAGAAATAGATTCTTCCTAAGAGTTTCCCAGAAAGGAAAGCAATCCTATTCACTTCTTGGTTTTAGTCTGATGTCAGACTTTAAATCGACAGAACTGTGAGAAATTAAAATTGGATTGTTTAAAGCCATTTAACTTGTGGTACTTTGGTACATCAGCAATAGGAAAACTAACACACTGCTATTACTGAGATTCAGCCACTTTTAAAAATTTGTGCTCCTTGATTCCTCAGAAAACTTGGAATAAAATCCTTGGTTTATATGCAAAGGACTTCAAATCAGCATATAACAGTGATGCAGCCACATCAGTGTTTATAGCAGCTTAATTAACAATAATTAAATGATGGAACCAACTTAGATGCCCTTCAACAGATGAATGGAAAAAGAAAATATAGTATACATACACAATGGAATGTGATTCAGTCTTAAAGAAAAATGAAATTATGGCATTGGCTGGTAAATGGATGGAGCTGGAGAATAAGCCAAACCCCCAAACCAAAGGCTGAATGTCTTCTCTGATAAGCAGATGCTGATCCATAATGGAGGCTGGAAGAATGAGAGAACTTTGAATTCAGCAGAGGGGATTGAGGGAAGAGAGGAGGTGGGGGAGTGGGAAGGACAGTGGACTGAGATAAAAAATTTTTTTTCTTTTAAATTAAATTTTTTTAAAAATTTAATTTGTTATATATGACAACAGAATACATTACAATCCATATTACACATATAGAGCACA
This sequence comes from Marmota marmota marmota, assembly GCF_001458135.2. NCBI lineage: Eukaryota > Metazoa > Chordata > Mammalia > Rodentia > Sciuridae > Marmota > Marmota marmota. Next base: position 12,996,749 of record NW_025999990.1, on the reverse strand, counting down.
ATTTTTTCTATCTCTAGTTGTACACAAAGTAGAGTCACATCCTTCGTGTCTTCATACATGTCTTAGGGTAATGATGACCATTGCATTCTACCTTGTTTAGGATGGACATTTTTACCCTATATACCTGTATCATTACATGACCCATGTGACTCTGCACCTTGTACAGCCAAAGAAATGAGAACTTGTGCTCCATTTGTATATAATGTGTCAGTGTGTCAAACTGCATTATACTGTCATGTATAATTAATTAGAACATATTTAAAAATTAAAATTAAAATTAATTAGGGATCCTCAATGATGCAAATATTTGTAAATCTATGGAGTTCTGAAGCTATCAGGTTTTCCCAGGGTTTTCATTGCCTGTATAGATGAGTGGACTTTTGGATGTCTCTCTTCTGCTGTTCTGGAAGAACTTCTCCCTGCTTCCTTTTGGTATCTGGTATTGAGAAGAAAATCAGATTCTTGATGTGCTGTGGGTAATTGGTATTTCTCTCCTGGAGAAGGTTTTTAGACTCTTTATTGTACTGAACTCACTACATTGGGACTACATTTGTGAGTTTTCTTTCTTTTTTAATTCATTATGCTCAACATTTGGTGGAAACTTTTAGTATAAGAAGACACGTCTTCCTTTGGTTCCTGGAAATGATCATTTTTATTTACTGAAGAGATGCTCCTTTTCACTCTGTCTAGATTTATAATTAGATAAATCTTGAAACTTCTGTATATATTATGCATGTCTCTTAATTATTCTGGCTCTATTTTTTCCTTAGACCATGTTTAAAGAAGTTTTCATTTTGGTTTTTCTAGCTCTCCAATTCATCCTCAGCAGCATATCTTGTTCTCATCTGTCCATAGACTGAGTTTAAATTTCAATAATTGATCTAATTCCCATGTCATGTGGATGTTTATTTCTTATAGATATGATTCTTTCTTGTATCCTTCTGAGGATAATACATGCAGTTTTCCCTTGATATGCATAAGGGATTAGTTCCAGCAGATATCAAATCCACAAATGCTCAAGTCCCTTATATAAAATGGTCTAGTATTTGCACAGAACAAATGCACATCTTCCTGTACACTTTAAATCATCTCTAAATTACTTAATATATCTGATACAAGGTAAAGGCTTTTAAAATAAATGTTATATTATATTGTTTAGTGAATAATTATAAGATAAATAAAGTCTTGTAATTATTCATGTTTAGTAATTATTCATGTCATAATTATTTCACATTTAGTACAAATGCAATTTTTAAAAAATATTTTCAATCTGTGGTTGAATCTATGTACATGGGACCCCTAAATATGGAGGGCCAACTATGTATTTATTTTGGTTTTAGTAAAGTCCTTCGTTATTTTATTATCTTTGTTTCTTCAGTTGTAAGTTCTGTGTAGTGTTTAGTGTATCTTTTTCTTTGTGTTACCTTCCTCCTGCTTGGTGATGGTTAGAGGAATGTTCACCCCTGTAGTTTAGACTTCTTCAAGACTGTTCTTTCATGGAGCCTATTTGGGAAAGGGAAAAGATTCTTTGTACTACTGTGTGTTCAAATTGAGATTGGGGGTAGTCAGGAAGTCTGTTTTAGGCAAGAATGAATGTTGTAGTTCTTCCTGGGTTTTACTAATGGTACAGAACATGGGCGTGATTCTGTAACACAAGCTTCTGCACTTTCTGGTCATTCCCAGGGGCAGATTTCCCTCTGATAGCTGTGTCTAATTGGTGTTGGTGGTAAAGTGGTAGCATACAGCTGTGTTTCACTTATGTTTCCTGATAAGGTATTATTTGACATATAATGGTTTATTGTTCATGCACCTGCTTTATAAGTTGTCACTTTTTTCCCAGTACAAATTTACCCTATCATTCCTATTCAGTGACTTTACTACTTTATCTAATATTGACATTTCCACACTGATTTTCTTTTTCCTGGCTTCTGCAAGAAGCTTTGCAATTTTTTTCAATGTTTCCAAGTGACTTTGTTTTGTTTGTGTCTTTGGTGGAATCTCTGAATTTATATTTTATTAAAACACGAATACTGTTTTTTATAAAGAAATCCAATCCGTTGTCAAGGGTTGTTTATATTTGTATGTTTGCTACTGTAAAAGTGTTTGTCTCATTGGAGGCCATCAACAAATATGTGGTAAATGGATGAACAATTTCTGATATTTGTGTTTCATTTCTCTTTCTCCTTTTAGTATAAACATTTCATAATTTGCTTTTATCTTCAATATTAATCTTGTTTATTATTTCACTTGTAGTTAATTGCAGACTTTAAATATGTTATTTTATATGTGTGTTTCCAAGCTTTGTAAAATCTGTTTATATTATAAACACAATTCTTAAATGTGTGACTGTTTTTAAACTCCATAGTAGACTGAATAATAACTAGCTGTCTGCATATTAGAAGTACATAGCAAATGTACTATGTGTCAAGAATCTACTTGATATTGGAGCAACAAAGTTAGGACTGGTCATCTATAAGGGCCTCATTATTTTAAAAATTAATACATTTATTCTTTTTTTTAGTTATACATGACAGTAGAATGTATTTTGACATATCATACAAACATGGAGTATAACTTCCCATTCTTGTGGTTGTACATGATGTGGAGTTACACTGGTCGTGTATTCATATGTGAACATAGGAAAGTTATGTCCAATTCAGTCTATTGTCTTTCCTATTCTCATCTCCCTCCCTTCCACTATCCAATCCAGTGAACCCCCCACCCCGACCCATTGTGAATCTGCATCCATATATCAGAGAAATCACTGGTCTTTGATCTTTTGGGATTGGCTTATTTCACTTAGCATGATAATTTCCGGTTCCATCCATTTACTGCTAAATGTCATATTTTAATTCTTCTTTATGAAGGGCCTCGTTTTTAAACCACAAGGCAACTGAAGTTTATAAAACTAATGCATGTATCAAGGATGATCCATATAGAAAGTTATCAAAGAATTACATATACTTCACAAAAATGTGCCTTCCAAAACAAATTAAATTTCAAAGAAATCCTTGAGAAATTAAATGTGTGAAATCCAATGGCAGAAGTCATTCATTATGTTGAAATGCCCCCAATGTTCTAAATACACTGTATAGCTTCTTCTTTGGGTATCATTATTAGGTCTACATGAACAGAAACTTATTTTATTTTAATAAATAACTTGATTCTGGCTGTATTACATATCTCTAAAAACCATATCTTTTGCATCTATAAAAATGAGGGAGGGTGTTCATAATTAACAGGGCTTGAATATGGATTATGATAAAAATGAAATGCAATAATCCATGTAAAGAACATTTATCACAGGAGCTGACATCTATCACCTCCACTATCTACCATACATATGACCTGGCAAAGTTCCTAAAATCCCTAATGTCTTGGATTTATCATCCATAGTATGAGAATTATAATAGTATGTACCTCTTACATTTGACATAAAGACCTTAAGACAGAAGTTGGTATGTCACAAGTTCTCAGTAAATGTGAGCTGTTGTTAGTATTTAAATGCAATGAGGACTATAACATTCACACTCTGCAAAATGAGCAGTGAACAAACTCTGATAAAAGTATTCTTTTAGCACACAAATCAAGGAAGAAATAGCTATGATGTGGCCCCAAAAGTGGAGATAGGAGTAGAGGAGAATTCTGACATTTTATTCTTTGCCTGTAGGAATTTGGGTAGTCTCTGTTTTTATTTTTGTATCACAGGGAAACAATATTTAATGCAGATTTGATATTAGAATCATAAAAGTTGTGGGCATGTGAAATATTCTGTGATGTATTATATCATTTCCATTTAGTGGGGACTATTTTGGTCATTTTGATTATTAGTCTGTTCTTTGATCATGTTGGCACCTCCTATTCCACTCACTAACTTTCCTAGATCAATCACATTCAGAAAAAGGAGTCTGTGTCCTTATCAACAGAACCTTGATCTTCTTTGCTTTCCCACTGATTCTTTGGGTATATATCATTAGCAAGGCTGGGTACAATTACTGCAAGGAATAGAAACGACATAATATTTTGCAAATTTCAAATAAATTTCTAGCTCTCTACTTTGGCAGAAGGACTCTGGACCAGCCACTAGCTGTCAGGGTGATTTATGATGTTCTTCACCAAGCTGACAGCCAGGAGAGAAAAAAACTCCATGCAAGAAAAATTTCTTATATTTATTCTACCTAGTTTAATACCTGATGAACCATGTTATAAGAACAATTCTTAAAATAGCCTTGAGGAGAGCATCTCTCCATTTCTCAGGACATACAATCCATCATAGAAACACTCATGGGAAATGTAGGGTAGTTGGTGGTCCTGCTGTGAATTTGACTGGTTTACAGAGGAGACATTGATTGGAGGCCTGACAATAAAAACAGCAGGCTAATGTGTTTTAAATACCGACTGACTCTTTTAATTGCTTTCAATTGTTTTGTTCTTACAATACGCTTCCATCTTAGGTGATGCAGGTATCAAGGAAATATGATTGTGAATAGGAAGGGGGGATCAACCCAATGAATCTGAGGCATGATTACCTCCAAAGTCACTTAATTTAGAGGCAACCCCTCTGCCCTATCTAGAGTTCATCTATTCCTCCCATGCTCCCTCTCCCTATCCCACTACAAATCAGCCTCCTTATATCAAAGAAAACATTTGGCATTTGTTTTGGGGGGATTGGCTAACTTCACTTAGCATTATCTTCTCTAACTACATCCACTTACCTCCAAATACCATGATTTTATTTTATTTTATTGCCGAGTAATATTCCGTTGTGTGTGTGTGTGTGTGTGTGTGTATATATGTGTGTGTGTGTATATATATATATATATATATATATATATATATATATATATATATCACATTTTTAAAATCCATTCATCTATTGAAGGGCATCTAGGTTGATTCCACAGTTTAGCTATTGTGAATTGTGCTGCTATAAACATTGATGTGGCTATGTCCCTGTAGTATGCTGTTTTTAAGTCCTTTGGGTATAGATCAAGCAGTGGGATAGCTGGGTCAAATGGTGGTTCCAGTCCCAATTTTCCAAGAAATCTCCATACTGCTTTCCATACTGGCTGCACCAATTTGCAGTCCCACCAGCAGTGTATGAGTGTACCTTTTTCCCCACATCCTCGTCAACACTTATTGTTGTTTGTCTTCATAATAGCTGCCATTCTGACTGGAGTAAGATGAAATCTTAGAGTGGTTTTGATTTGCATTTCTCTAATTGCTAGTGATGATGAACAGCCTCTGAGCTTTTCTACATGCATATGAAGTTCCTTATTCCTGAAGTGTCCTTCCTTGTTGTCCTGCCTCCCTAGATGCTCCTTTAAAGCTGCCTTCTGCCATCATTCCTTCTAGGAAGCCCTCTCTAACAGCAGTCCTGCAAGACAGATCTACAACATGTGAAATCCTATGACACTCCCTAACCAGATGCCCAAATGGTCTGTTTCCTTGAAGTTTCTTTGCAAACATCAGCTACGAACAGGTAATGGAATATGTCAAGTTCTTCATTATCTACAAAGACATTATCCTTTGGTTACATCTACCAAATGTGGAGTCACATGACTTATCAAAGCAGGGAGTGTTAAAGAAAGCCTGTACACACGAGGCCATTTCTGTGAGTCAGGAATGAAGATGTATATGATAAATGAGTTGGGTTTTATTATCCTAGTGTGCTTACACGTCTGCTTAAGGACTTATTGTTTGATCTAATGATGACCTATAGAAAAAATTCAAGGACAGCCAAAGACAGCCAAAGCTAAGTGTGCCACCCATATGGGAAGCGCCATGACTGTTCACAGAGGATGCCCAGTTAGAAAGGAGTCTTCAATTTTCCCAATAACAGCATGTTAAATGATCCTACTCCCTAGAGATGATCACTGCTCAAGTGTTTCCTTGTGAAGTGATTCTGTGAAAGCATATAAGCACAGCTCCACAGCAAATGCATATACACACATGGAACTGGGACACATACGGAACAGATCTGAGGCCTTTAGAAACTAAAAGTACTGAACCTTGACACTTGCCCTGGAGCAAGTATTGTTTAGCAGAAGTGTCAAAGGAATTATAACAAAAGGAGCCAAATGTTCCAATCTACTCATTATCCAATCTACTCATTAGTATCTTGTGCTTTGTGGATACCAAAAAACACAGCAGGTTTGCCTCCAGCTCCATACTCTAAGAGCTATGCTGTAGAAAGTGCCTATTTATTTGTATTTATGTGTATGGAGGTGCACCAGCACCCATGATGTACAATATAGAAGTAACTATTTGTTTTAAAAGGGTCTTTTGTTTTGTTTGTTTCTTTGCTGGTTTAATAATAATTTTATTGAGATATTATTCATCAACCATAAGATTGACCATCTAAAGGGTACAATTTGGCCAGGCATGGTGGTACACACCTGTAGTCTTAGCTGCTTGGGAGGCTGAGGCAGGAGGCAAAGTTGAGGTCAACCTGGGCAATTAGTGGAACCCCCCCTCAAAATAAAATAAAAAGGGCTTGAGAATCTAGCTCAGTGGTACAGGACTCACCTAGTGTGCCTGAGGCCGTGATATCAATCCCCAGTATTAGAAAAAAAATTATACAATTCAGTGGTTTTAATGTATTTAGTGTGCTGTCCAACTATTACTACTGACTAATTTCAACATCTCCAAACAAATTTTGTTATCCTTGCTATAGACTGAGCATAACCGTCCTTTCAAATTTCATATCCTGAGGAATGAAGATCCCCAATGTGATGGTATTGGCGATAGAACTTCAAGGAGGAAATTAGGTTAAATGAGTTCATAAGGGTGGGGTTCTGGTTCAAAACGATTGGTGGCCTTACAAGAAGTCGAAGAGAATATTCCTCTCTCTCTCTCTGTACTCATGCACCGAGGAAAGACTATGTGAACTCACAGAAAGAAGGCAGCCACCAGCAAGCCAGGGAGAAAGCTCTTCCCAGGAACCAAGTTGGCACCTTGACTTCTCAGACTTCAAAACTATGAGAAAGAAATGCTTGTTCTTTAAGCCACCCAGTTCAAACAGCAACCTGAATGACTAATATGAATATAAATCCCATGCCCACTAGCAAGTCAGTCCCCACCCTTCCTTACTTCCTGTCCCTGGAAACCACAGGCTCACTTTCTATTCCTGTGGATTTGCCTATTTTGATCATTTCACACAATGGAACCTTTCAACGTGTGGCTTGTGTCACTTAGCGTAGTGTTTCCATTCATGCAGTAGCATGTTTCATTGATTCATTACTTTTTAATGATAAGTAATATTATCTTGTTTATCCATTCATCATTTGATGAACATTTGGGTTATTTCTACTTCTGGACTATTACAAATAATATTTCTGTGAACTTTCATGGTTTGGTTTTTGTGGGGACATAGTCTTTGATTCTCTCGGATATATATCCAGGACTGGAACTGCTGGTAACTATCATTTTAAAGAACTGCCAGATTACTTTCTAAAGTAACTGCAATTGTTTTTCCTTTTCCCATTTCTGCACATTCTCACCAACTCTTGCTATCATCTATGATTTTCATTTTAGACATTCTAGTAGTTGTGAAATGGTATGTCATTGTGATTTGCGTTTGCATTTCCCTAGTGACCAGTGCTGTGTAACACCTTTGCATGTGCTTATTGGCCATTTTTATCACTTCCTTGGAGAAATGTCTATTCAAATCTTTTGCTCATGGTTGGTGGTGTGTTTAGATGTGCGTCATTATGTTGTCCAGCTGACCTTGAGCATTTGGTTGCTTAGACTGCTTTCAAACTCTCAGGATCAGGTAATCCTCCCACCTTACCCTTCCAGGTCACTGGGACTATGGCCACACACCACCATACCCATCTCCTTTGTTCCTTTTAAAACTGGGTTATCTTTTCGTTGTTTCATGGTAAGAGTTCTTTATATATTCTGGGCATAATCCGCTTATCAATTACACAATTCACAAATGTTTTCTTCTATACTGTGCTTATCTTTTCATTTTTTTAACAGAGTCCTTTGAAGAAGAAAAGTTTTAAATTTGATAAAGTTTAATTTATTAATTTACTTTTTTCTTTTTCTGCTCATACTTGGGCATCATATACGAGAAACCATTGCCTACTTCAAGGTCAGAAAGGTCTTCCCTGTGTTCTCTACTGTGAGTTGTATAGTTTTCACTTTTACATTCAGGTTGAAGATCTACTTTGAGCTAATTTCTTCTCTAGTTGATAGGCAGGGTGGAGAAGGACTTGTTAGACACCATTTGGATATATATCAGCTTCAAATGTAAAGTCCAAAATCTGTAGATTTCCTGGGAGTCATTATAAAAAGCAACTTCTGTGGCAAATGGGACCTGCCTGATGATTTATTGAGTTGAGTTCTGTTTCAGATGATGAAGGGCAAAGACGTGCTCATGACAGCTGAGAAGATTTGTGGCAGGTCTATGAATCAATTTTAAAGACTTTTTATAAAATTTCAAAAATGATTTTAATTTTGCTAAAAAGCTGGGCAGATCCTTTTCCAAATATTTTAAGTTGGCCCAAATGATTTATTTTACCTCGTGTGCATTTTTCAAAGATTTATTCTATGTGGTTTGATTAATTTACACAGAATTCCTCAAAACTGTCTAAACCACATTGTTGATATCTAAGAAACTCTACAAGCTTGTCCTAAAGCCCTCTTCAAAACACAGCACACTCATGATAATAGCTCCAGGTTCCAAGTTGAAATCTTCCCACTTCAGTCTAAGAACCTTCAGCTTTGAATGAGTCCAGGTACAAAAACCTATTTTCCCATTTTGAGGAGAAAATCCTTTCTCAGAGACTGTTTTTGACGGTAAGTTTGTTATCACATATTTGGGCTTAGGACTAAAACCTTGGGTTTGTAAGCTGAGGTTTTCATTTGTACTTGTCGTCAACAGACAAGATGAAAAGCCTCTTGGATCTGGTTGCTGCCCTGAGGTACCTCCAAGGAGAGAACACTGAGAAGAGCATTTGAATCATTGCACATCACGTTTTCTGGCTGCTGCCACCATCCTTTCATTTGAGGAGGACGGTCAATGAAAACTATCTCTGTAGATTATGATGACTGGGCACATTGTAGGTCCTCAGTAAATGTTGATTTCTCTTTAAACACTACTAAGTCATGGCAAGGAGATCTTAAAAATGGTTTTCATTTGTCATGACTTTGGAAAATCAGCTACAGAGAGGAAAACCTGTGAATAAAGAATTTGCCAATACCCTGTCGCTGAGTATGTTCCCTAATGGTTATGTAAGTAGTGAGCATCATCCTGGCATTAGTAAGCAACTGTGGAGCAGTAAGAACTCAGGTGAGGATTTTTCCCAACCAAAGTAGAGGACTAGGGCTGGTAAGGCGATAGATTAGACTATTTGTATCCCAGGCAATATTGTTGTCAACACCAATTCTAATGAGCATTTTATAATTTATGGCTTTAATGTATTTGTTATGTAAACATTTCTGAATATATTATATAAGTGGTAGTCTGCACCAGGACTAGGTATTTGGAAGACTTGGTTTTCAGACTCAGCTTTAAAAGTTTAAAAGGTCTGAAAGAGTTGAGACTCGCTAACAAAATAAACCACAGAGTCAAAAATTGTGCAATGTCTTTTGTCTTGATTTTATGAGACTATTGAAAACTGGTCTAACAGTCAACTACAGGACAAATATGAAAAAAAAATTCTTGATGTCTTACTATAAATATGGGAGCGGGCTGCTCACAACCACTGCTATAGGATGCTAGATAAAATAATTTAACGCAAATATATGACAAGACTTAGGACAAGTATTTTCTGTAGTTGGTAAATGGAAACAAGCAACAGAGGGGATTTGAGTGAGTTCAGAAAGAGTTTTCTAGTTCTTACATTGATCAATTTAGGATGTGAAAAGGCCCTCAAAACTTTTGTATCTGAATTTTAATCTGGTATGATTTCTTCTTTCAGTTAGACAATCATTAACTAATTATGCATTGTGTGGAGGATACAGGAAAAAGAGAATACAATTTCTAATGGGAATGGACTTATATTTTCTTTTGGAGACAAAAAAATTTACAGAAATAGTTTGAATATCAAACCTCCCAGGAATAGAAATACAGTATTTCCTAAAGTGAAATTTTAAGTAAATTATCAATTTCAAGTATTACTTACTGAGATAAGGATTTAAGGTAATGAGAGAAAGAGATACAGAGTCTCAAAGGAAACGCCCATGAGTCACTGAGACACAAAAAAAGTGCTCAGGAACAAATTGTAGCTCCTGGGAGACAGGGCCTGCACCCTTGTGAAATGATGGAAATGCACAAGTGCAGGGAAACCATTAGGAAATTGTGCAACCCACCCTGGTTCCACTTCCTGTCCAGGCCTTAATGACTGCCCTTCTGCCAATATTAGAGACCCAATCCCACTGGGGCTTCTCACTCTCCGGAGAGCCCACGTTCTACCTTGAATGTGCCTCTACTTCCAAAATAAACCTCTGTGTAGGCCTTTGTCTGACACAGGCTGAAATTCTTTCCATTGCTTATGACAAAAACCCACTGGTTCTGAGTCAAATTCTCCCTCCTCTCTGAGAACTCCTTGAGCACTTTCTCAGAGATGTCTCTTCTCCCATGACACTATCAGTCCCAGATGTCTTGTGGGGTCATACTTCTTTTAATGCCTAAATGATGTGAGACTGAACTACCATACTTTATGCAAGTGTGTTCAGCATCTCTCAACCATGCATTTGTTAGAATTCCCAGAAATGCGTTCAAGGTTCTGTTTTTTTTTTTTTCTGGATTTTCCTTTTCTTTAAAAAAAAATTAATGCATTTTTTATTTTGGTCTAATGAATTCCCTTTAGCACAACCCACTGGAATGGAATATTGAATGACATCAATATACAACTCTAAATCTAAGTTATTCAAGGTTTAAAACACTACAGAAGGACTTCCACAGGAGAGCAAGGGTTGTTTCCAGAATTCCCAGCATGGATAGTGCCTCCATCGCAATCTGAACTGGTAAAGACATACTTTTAAATCTTACAGTATCTATAGGATGCTGAATGTTTGGAAAAAAGAAAAGGTACAAGTCTCCCAAGAATAAAACTAATATTTAGAAAACAAAATGTTTGCAAAGAATTATGATCTATAGAGATGCAATTCTGTCCACAAAAATATATATCTTTTATCTAACATGCATAAACTTTACTTTTGGTGAACTAAAAAGGCCTATGAAACAATTTTTCCAAAAGAAAATTGCAACCATCCCCAAGCTGATTCAAATCTTTCCCTATGGAAAAACCAATAATAACCTTATAATGGGAATCTTGACTTCTACCCTTTTAGCAATCAAGGTTTAAAACTTACTAGGGTTCAGTTCCATCCAGAATAGACCACTCCCTATTGCAGGAGCAAGAATGTAAAGGATGATGCGGGAAGACTGTTGTCAGAAGAGCAGCCTTTATCCACTACTATGACATTAATGAACCACAGGAGTATGGAAATATTATCTTATTAATTTCCAACTTCCATATCTCTAATTTATTGATAGTAAAGCTTCTTTTCTGTGGTTTTTACAAAAATTAAATAAGAATAACACATTTGAAAATATCCAACACAGTTCTTGGTATGTAATTGATGCTCTGCTATTTTAAGAAGGTAGAGCCCTAAGTATTAAAGGAATTCAGAATGATACTATTTTACTCACTGCATTTGCCTCTTCTAGCCCACATTGCAAAATTTAAGAGCTGTGGAAGAAAGATCAAACCTTTCAAGTTTATGCCTGTGTTTCTGGAATCAGGATGGAATCATATGATGAATTTCATAACTTGGTTATAGATCTAGCTCCTTGGGAACCAGGAAAGATAAACCTACAGGAGACAGAGGGGAGAAGAAAAGTGACAAGCAAGAGCTGCTTAGAAACATTCTCATCAGGCTTCCTTAAGTCTGTGCTGCACCGCAACAGCCCATCATCATGATCACGATCATGATGATGATGTTGATGATGATCATCATCATCATCATCATGTTCAGTAGCAGCAGTAGTAGCAGCAGCACTTCTCAATGACCATTCATGGAGCTCCTGCTCTATGCTTGGCCCCATGAAAAGCTATATGGAAGTACGGAATAATAAAGTGAAGTTATTCTGCTTCCAAATACATAGCAAAGAGAATGATTCCTATCCCTTCATAATTTTCATTGTTACCTATGGAGTCAGAAAACTAACTGCACATCCTACCTTGTTATCCCTTAGCTAGTGTAGATTGAACAAACTCAGGGAAGGAAGGAATCTTAAAAATCATCAGATCCGCTTTACAGATGAGGACATGAATGTCCAGAGAAGCAGTGACTTGGCTGAAGGCAGAGAACTCATTAATGGGAAAGCAGGGACTGGATTGTGGATCACCCACATGTGAGCCCCGAAGACTGCCTGGCACAACACCATGCCTCTCTTCCTGCAGAATTGCCTAGGGTTCTAAGAGGCATCATTAAAATACACCTTTTGCTAAAATAATATTACTACTCACGATAGAAATAGACCATTTTGACATCAGCACAATGATTTTATAAGACAAAAAGAATATTTCTGAAATTTTGATAATTGATGTAATTTTTCTGGTATTTCAATTTGCTTCCATGATTAAATCTTGGGACCTCAAATTTTATTATTGAATTATCATATATATCACTATTAAATGGTACCTACTTTTATGACTGAAGACAATAATGATGGGGCTGGGGTTGTGGCTCAGTGGTAGAGTGCTTGCCTCACATGTGTGAGGCACTGCGTTCAACTCTCAGCACCACATATAAATAAATGAATAGACTAAAGGTCCATCAACACTAAAAAATATTTTTAAAAAAAGACAATAATGGTGCTAAATACCAGAAGTCAGCATAATCCTTCCTATGGCTTCATGAAAGTGTCCTTTTGTGTGCAAAGTTTTCAATAGTCAGTCACTCAGAGTGTAGTCTGGCAAAATGTGTACCTTCTTCTTAATTTTCTTCTCATCAAACAATACTAAATTTGAATATTTGTTGTATACTCTCCCAATTTTTGTATGGCTGCAAAAGACTTGAGCAAGCAGCCTGGCTCTAGCCCATTAGGAACAAAAACAGCCTGTTAACTCAGTAGAGAGCACATAGGTTTTGGAGTCCAAAGAGTTGAGTTTGAATTCTAAATTATTCAGTCTCTCTGAATCAAGAGTTCCCAACACTAACTGGTGATAATGATACTTTCTTCCTTTTTTTTATAGAAAATAGCCACCTATTTTATTATAATATCATTTGAATATTAGGAATATGCTAATCAACGATGTGAATAAAATGAATGCTACAAGAGAAATAAGATGTAAGCATCCCATGACATAAGATGTGTATTCCATGGCTTGTATTTGCTTCTTTTTAATTTTTTTTCGTTTTAATTAGCTATACATGACAGTAGAATACATGTATGCACTTTGATATATTGTACATAAATGGGATATAATTTCTCATTTTTCTGATTGTACATGTTATAGAATCACATCGTTCATCAGTCATATATGTACATAAGGTAATAATGTCTGTTTCATTCTTCTATCCTTCCTATCCCCAATCCCCTCCCTTCCTCTTCTTCACTCCCTTTATCTAAAGTAACTCTATTGTTCTGAGCACCCCCCAACCCCCCCCCCCCATTGCGAATTAACATCTGCATATCATCTCACTCCAGTCAGAATGGCAAACATCAAGAATACAGGCAACAATAAATGTTGGTGAGTATGTGGGGGGAAAGGTACACTCATACATTACTGGTGGAACTGCAAATTGGTGCAACCATTATGGAAAGCGGCATGGAGATTCCTCAGAAAACTCAGAATGGAACCATCATTTGAGCCAGCTATTCCACTCCTCGATTTATACCCAAAGGACTTCAAATCAGCATACTACTGTGATGTGGCCACATCAATGTTTATAGCAGCTCAATTCACAATAGCCAAGGTATGGAACCAACCTAGGTGCCCTTCAATGGATGAGTGGGTAAAGAAAATGATGCTTTCTTTAGACTCATTTAGTACATCTGGAATGAGTTCAGGAAAAGGGCCTGGGATGTGCAGGATTCTCATCTAATGGTAGTTAATTTTAAACTTATTAAAAGAACACTTGTTGTACATCAGAAGCTTCTGATAGGTTTTCACCAAGTCCTCATATTTCCATTGTAGGGAAACTTAGAGAATGTGGGCCATTGCTCAGTGCCTCCCATGGGGCCAAGTCATAAAGAAGCTGGGACTGAATAAATAATATTGGCCTGACCCTCCAATCTCAGGCAATTTTACTTCTTTTTTTAATCTTTTTTTTTTTTGTAGTTGTAGACGGACAGAATACCTTTATTTTATTTGTTTATTTTTATGTGGTGCTGAGGATCGAACCCAGTGCCTCACACAAGCGCTCTACCTCTGAGCCACAACCCCAGCCCTTTACTTCTTTTTGAAAACTAGAATGACTAAGGGTATGGGATGAGATGATGGTTGGGAAAGCTGGTAGGTCTTCAGCTTTGCCATGTCCTTCCTCCCCCATCCTTTTGTAATACAAGACAGAATACTTTGGAAAGCTTTATTCATCCAGTGTGCATCAGCTTTTCCATATGACTTCGTATTTCTGAGCAGACTGTAAATGACTCATTCCAAGCTCAAACCACACTCTGAGAATAGTACTAAGAGGAATTCATTGATTATTGGGGACAAAGGTAGCCTTCTTGAGAACACTCCTCTCTCGTACCTTCATGCCTGCTTGCTGCCTGTCAGCACGCTCATCGTAGCACAAGGCATCTAACAGCTGACAGGTTGGCAACATAATCAATACAGGAGAGAGCAGATGATTATCAAGGGCACAGAAGGCAAAGGTTATCACTGTGTTTTAGGTTCTGCTTAAAATTTATGGGACCTGCATAAAGAACAGTGAGTATAAAATAATTCACTAAAAATACAGAACTAATTAATCTATTACCATATTCCATTATAATGCATTTAAACAAGGCACCTACTCCCTTTTGTAAAAGTCATGTATCCAATTCTAACAAGCTGTTTTCCCCATTGCAATAAGAGAAAAATTTTTTAACTATGCTGAAAATTAACTTGGCTGTGGAGAGAGAGAGAGGGAGAGAGAGAGAGAGAGAGAGAGAGAGAGAGAGAGAGAGAGAGAGAAAA